>NC_069503.1:881192086-881492588 GCF_027579735.1 Bombina bombina | reverse complement strand
AGGTCTTGATGAGGATGTCAAATTGTTCTCTACTGGGGTCCTCAAAAAGTATCTTTTCAGAGTTAACTTACGCACAAATTCTTTCGTATTGAGGTATGTTTGAAATTTGTTCAGTCCCCTAGATGGAGCATACGAAAGACCCAATCCCAAGACTTCTTTTTCCTCTGGTTTAAGAACAGTATAACTTAAATTAAATACCCCTTTGGCTTCATTCTTGTCAACTTTTGGGTCCGCTTCCACAATTTTAGACGTAATTATTGAGGGGTCCAGTTGGTGTCTGTTCTTATTTCTAGACCCTGCTCTTCGTCCCCGATGTATCTTCTTTTTAATGGTGTGTCCACGTTCTCCAATGTGACTTGTTTTCTTTTTCCCTTCGGTTCCCTCATCTGTAGATTGTGACCCATCTCTAAAAAAGAGTCAGAGGATGAGGCCTGGGTGGTTCCTTCCCTTTGGCTGTTTCCACTCTCTCTAAATGAAGGTATGGTTAAAGGGGAGAACCTGTTGGGCAATTCTCTAAAATTTTCTTTCCACTCGTTCTGTCTCCTTTGGTTCACCTGGGGATAGTATTCTTCCCTCTGGGGTTGCCGTATTTGTCTGAAAGGGGTCCTATCTTGTTGTCTCCCCAACGATTCATTATAGTTTCCAAAATTTGAATCATCATGTTGTCGTCGATGTTGTCCATAATTGTTTCTAAACCCATAGGGCTGGTATGGTCTGTTGTTACGTCTGTTCCAATATGGGCGATATTCTTCCCTCTTTGGTTCCTCATAAGAAGTATTGTTGGACCTATATTGGTCATATGTCCCGTACTGATGGTTTCTCTGCCAATTATCTGTATTCTCAGAGTTTCTTCTGCGATAATTATCATCATTTGGGTTGTTTCTATTCCAGTGTCTTTCTTGATAATATCCTTGCCATTCTCTATTTTGGATTCTCATTTGTTGTGGTCCGGTGTATCTATTTTCTTGCCTAAAATAGGGATTATGATTCCCATATCCTCTTCTTCTTCCATCAATGTTGGAGTATGATTTTAAAGGTATTTCTACCCAATATCCTTGGATGGGTGGCTGTATTTTTACTGCCTGTTGGGCTGTGTCCATAGATGCTGGATCACACTCCTTATTCATCTCAAGTGTGTCTAAAGTGGCATTCAGATCTCTATTAATCTTTTTTGTTTTTATTGCGATGGTGTCATCCTTAAGTTTGTTTATTCTTGTATACAGGTGCTCTTGTTTTTCTTTAAATGTTTGAGAATTTTTGAACAATTCCATATTTGTCTCTTCTACTAGAATTTCAGAGTCAATGTTGGTTAGGAGGACTTCTCTATATCTAATGATTAATTTCATTAGCCCAACAATATTTAAGGTTAGTAAGTTATGAGCCTCACCACTGTCTTGAAAAGGGCCCCACTACAGGGCCGAAACGCGTAGACATTTGGTGAGATTTGTGAGGCTCATATACTACCAGGACCAAGGCTGTTTGGGTGAGTTGATTACCAGTAGATTCAGCTACCCTAAGCCCATTGTTTAGTGCACTTTTATCTTTTTTCGCAGGTTTTGAAGACCACTGGATTAAAAGATCTGTTTTTTATCTATACTATTTGGCTCAACCCGGACTATTTCCTAACTGGACTTTGGACTTTGGACTTTGTTGATTCCTAATAAGCTGATTTTATGTCTGTTAGAAATTGATTGTGTTTTTTATTAAGGTTTAGTATAACCGGAAATATGTTTTAGGATATAAATTATTGTTTTTATTAAGATCAATACCTCACTTATAGCCTAAGTACAGCTTTGGTTATCTATTTATACTTTTCTGTCATTTTAGATATTTTTATGTTGATATATGTTCTTTTCACCTTCGATCTAGTTGTTAATACTTTTTTCAAGGTATTTTTTCCTTTTTTATCTTTTTTTCCACTTTGTTGTTCCTCATTTTTATTCCCACATTGTTGTTCTCACTCTAAGCGTTTTAAGATTTAGCTTCTCTTTTTTTTGTGTGTGTGTATATGAATGATTTTTGATTTATTTCACTGCCACCGTACACTGATAGTACACAATTTTATAATTTTTTCATAAGTTTTTTGACAATATTTCATTTGTTGTGATTTAGTTAATCACTTAAGTGTTCACTAATTGTGATATTACCACATATCTAATTCCTCTGTGTAAAATACTTATGAGACCACACTGGCCAGCGTCATATCAATAACACAAACACATCCACCAGATTGGGACTTCCATTGTATTTGTGTACACCCCATCACATTATAGTATTAGATGGATATTGTGGTCCAATTTCCACTATCAGCCACATCTGGTTGATCGTAGTGAGACGTAGTTTTAGATCTGTAATACCGCTGGAATATTGTTAGTATCTAGTAAACTTGGAGATTCATTGATTTCAAATTGTATAATTTTTAAAAATCTGATTTTTGTTATTAAAAGAAGTTTTTAACTATTTTAGTTTTTGGTTTGATCATATTTTAGCTTTTTATACACCTTAGAATATTGGTGACATTGTATAAGGAACCTGGAGTTTACCTTAGCCTTTAAGGCGCTCCTATAATCTTTTCACATGATCTAGAAATTGAGTTGAGGAGCCAGGGGGTTGGTATATGACTGCAACACGTATAGAGAGAGAAGAGAATAAGCAAATCATGTGGGTTTTGAATGAGGGAAATGTGAGGGAAGAGATGAGATGTATTTGTTGAAAGGTGCAACAAGAGGAAAGTAAAATACCTACACCACCTCCTTGTCTATTACCAGACCTAGGAGTATGGCTGAAGTGGAGACCCCCATGTGACAGAGTAACAGTTGATGCTGTGTCTAGGGGAGAGAGCCAAGTTTCTGTTAGGGCCAGAAGGTTGAGGGAGTGGGAGATACAGAGGTCATGTATAGAAGTGAGCTTGTTGCAAACAGAGGAAGAGTTCCAGAGTGCACAAGTGAAAGGGGTAGTTGCTTTTGATGCAAGAGGAATGTGAGTAAGGTGTGTAGAGTTTTGTTTTCTGAGTATATGGGATGGTACACATGGATGTGCATGGCTAGGCACTGAATGGGGACCAGTATTAGGGGAGATATCACCAGCAGTAAGTAAAAGCAAGAGGGAGAGTGACATGAGATGAGATACAGATTTGCAGTAGTGAGACTGCTTTTGAGACGAGGTGCAGGGGGTAGAGAGAGTGTTTAGGAATAGGTAAAGTTCATGAGTACAAAAGTAAGGTGAGTTTAAGAGAGAGTAGTTTGTTATAGAGACAAGAGGTAGCAAAAATGATTATGAATATATTGAGCATTTTTTACAAAAGTGGGAACCAGTTAAACACATAAGACACTACAATAGCAATTGCATAAGAAAACAATAAGGTACTGTATATGAAACATAATATTACAAAAGTATTTGCCTTGTATCTTGCCCCTTGCCCAATCCTTGTTCAATTCTTGTATAATTCTATTTTTAATGCCTTACTTATAAAATGTTCACTTTTAAAATGTGAACATATATTGTTGTAGCAATGCACAGCCCAAACTAGTGTGAAATATATGCAGGCAGGGCAGTCAGTCCACTAAATTTAGTTGATTGCTAATTAAAGACAATTTGAAAGGCCAATTGGAAAGTTAGATTTTGGTCTGCTCAGTGTGAGATGTTAAGTAAACAGACAATAAAATTTGGGGGAGGTTAAAACTATGGAATAAGACAGCTATACATTTTAGAATAATAGCAAGTATTGATAAGGATTGAACATCACATGGCAATTAACTAAACATTACAAGTAAGACATTGGATAACAGTACAACAAATATAGGACTAAGTTAACAACCTAAAATCCTTTGCTCTATATACATATACACATACCAGAAAAGAGTTACAGGAGAGGGAAAAAAAAACACCCCCCAAAAAACACCAGAGTGCAGTGAATACTTTGCAGATTGAAAGGGACTCTATTCACATACCTGAAGTCAGAAGAGAGAAAGTAGAGTTAGCTTGATGTAGTGTGCATTTCTTAAGCAGATGTCAACATGCAGCATGTTGCATTATAAGCAGCACTGGGGTGATACTGAGTATAATTCTTGTATAATTCTATTGTTAATGCATTACTTATAAAATGTTCACTTTGGAAATGTGAACATATGTTGTTGTAGCAATGCACAGCCCAGTGCAATGCACAGCCCAAACTAGTGTGAAACTCTTGAATTGCTGGATTGCCTAATCATTACTGAACTCTGCATGTCTGACCATTCTATTGGTTTATCCCTGAACTGCTATACTGCTGTATTGCCTTTCTGTTGCTGAACTCTGCCACTCTCTAACCAATATCTGCCTTAATCTTATTGCCGTGAAGGACTACCTAATTTCTTAAACTCACTTTGTTCTGGTATATTTCCTTATCCTTCCACTTGATGCCAGAATACAAAGACTACTGGCCAAGTTTGGTCTGATAAAGAAATATCCCACAAGCATCACAGGGGTAATGCCAGTTTAGAAGTTATATGTATATGAAACCCACAAAAAAAAATTATTTTCTGATTCAAACATAGCATACTATTTAAAAAAAAGTTTCCAATTTACTTATATTATCAAATTTGCTTTAGTCCCATGATATTCTGTATTGAAGAGATACCTAGGTAGGCATCTGGAGCACCTCATGGCAGGAAATAGGGCTGTCATCTAGCGCTCTTGCAAATGAATAACATTCTTGCAAAACTACTGCCATACAGTGCTCCAGAAATGGTCCGGCTCTAAGCATACGCCCCTGCTTTTCAACTAAAGATACCAAAAGAACAAAGAAAAAGTGTTAATAGAAGTAAATAAGAAAGATATTTAAAATCATGTGCTCTATCGAAATCATGAAAGAAAAATTTTGGGTTTACATATCCCTTTAATAGAGTAGTGGGTTATTGCAGTGGGGTTATGGTGGTTTAGGGGTTAATAGTGTAGGGAGTTTTAGAGCAGTGGGGCTTGTGAGGGTTTAGAGGTTAATAGTGTAGGGATTTAATAGCAATGGTGAATGTGGCAGTTTAGGTGTTAATAATGTAGCAGGGTAGTTTGCAATAGGGATAAGGCAGTTTAGGGGTTAAAAAATCCTGTTGGAACAGAAGAAAGAGGCGTCACATAGACAATATTGTCTGCACAGAGGACAAATGATACACGGAGAGATACCCCCCTGAGGATGGCTACTCACAGAAGCAGCGGCACAACCGGAGTGACTAGCTGGGCTGTACGGGATCAACAGAGTCACCCGATAGACTCGAGGTGAAGCCCAGAATGTCAGACTTCAGGTCACGTGGTAAAGGAGACCAGTCTCAGCAACGGATGCTCATGGTGGAAAGCCAGTAACCAATGGTCCGCAGGATGGTGTACAAAGGAAGGCGTCACAATAGAGCCATATAGGTCGATAGGTATAGACCAAAAGATCGTGCATAACGATAAAAGTAGCAGAGCAAGACCCTCCTTACAGCCCAGATGCGCCCAAGCCTTGGTATAATCAGTGCCCGGCAATTCTTGCATCGGCTAATAACTTTTGCCCTCACCGCAAGTCCGCTAGCACACAGGGTGCACTTGTAAATAGCGGCATTACAGCCTTCAGAACTAGCCTGCTATTGGTACCTGGGAAAGACTCCTGACGGAGGCAGAGGAGCGAAGACACTTTGCAGAGCTTCCCACCCAGGGCAGAGTTCCGCCGACACGGCAAAGAAAGGAGCAGACCCCCCTTCCCCCGCGTGCTGCTGCACTTGTAAGGCGAGCTTGAAACTGACCGGAGACGGTCTGGAACCCTGTAGGTGGAGGGCGAGCTGAAGAGTGAGCGGGCGATTCCCCCCAGAAGCCTTACCGGGAGCGCACAGGACAGATCGCTGCAACCCGACGTCGGACATCAACGGACCTGCTTGCCCGCAACGGACCGCTTCCAGTGGCGCGAAAAATTGTGAGCGCCATCTTGGTTCAAACACGCTAAGTCGCGCACAGCAATTCCTGCGCTGGGAGCTAAGGCAAGCATCTGACTCAGACCGTGCAGCAAACTGCCACATCGGAAGGATCCTGATCTGTGCTGGAGTGGCTCTCCTCCGGTTTGAAGAAGAAAGGGTAATGTAATGTACCATATCCACACCTACACACAGGCCCTTATCTGAACACAGTGAAGTGACACTTCTCTATTAGGAGCTGGGGTTGGGACATACCTAATACTTTGCAGGTGGGAGAAAAGCGGCTCTTTAACACGCTACAAGCACTTTTACCACCCTGAGATCACAACCCCGGGCACAGACTTTTTAGAGCCCTAGGAGTAGACACTATTCACAAATGAGGCCTAACTGTGTCACCTCGCCTGGCTTATAAGTGGGTTTACTGCCCTACTTGCACACTTGTGACAGAGGGAGGGGAAGGAGGAAAGTAAAGGAAAAAAAGAGACATTTGAAGTATTCCTCTTGACAATATGCTACCTATGTTTCCCAACCTGTGACACTAAACACCCAAAACATTGCTGGGACTCTGGGGAAATAGTATTTGATCAAAAGCCTGCTCTTAAAAGAACTGAGAACTGCATGCCTTTACCTGCTGAGAAGAGATGTGCATATGTCTGCTGGCTGTCTTTATTGTGACTCTTTAGTGGTTAATACTCTCTATCAAAGCAAAGTACAATATTCAAAGAGCTGCCTCTAACAGAACTAGAAAACTGCATTTTTCCTTTTTTTTATTTTTATTTTATTATTTCTTTAATTGTTGAGAGGAGATTTGTGTATGTCATTTTAATGCAATTGTGATAATTCTTTATTGCTAACACTCTCTATCTGAGCAGAAACAAAACTATATTGTGCTGGTTCATGGATAGATTTCTCTCTGGGAGTAAGATGTCTGGTAAAAACAAGCATGTAACTAAGAGCAGGGGAGCTGCTGACCATCCGCAGGAGGCACATTCCCCTAGACAGGAGTCCAATGTTAATTCTATGGACACACATGTGGTGGTGCAGCAGCTCTCCTCCATTTTCCTCCCAAAGATAGAAAGTCTTCAAAAAGGTCTAGATCACTTAACGGGTGAAATGAAGCAATTTTCTGTCAGGTTTACCGAAATGGAAGATAGGGTATCAGGGCTGGAGGATACTTCTGTAACACACGACACTCAACTAGATGCCCTACTGAAACAGAATATAAACCTTCACCAGAGACTAGAGGACTTGGAAAACAGGTCACGCCGCAATAATTTGCGCATTCTAGGGATCCCCGAAAATGTAAAACCCAAAGACCTCATTTGCTTTGTAGAAGACACCCTCCCTAGGCTCCTCAAATTGACCCCAACTGTTTTTAAGGGCAGTGTAGAAAGGGCCCATAGGGTGGGTCCAGAGAGACAAACAGACAGAGGTAATACACAACCTAGGCAGGTTATGATCAGGCTGCTGCATTTTCAGCTTAAGGTAGAGATACTGCGAGCCTATAGAAGGGCCACCCCTGTCTTATTCGAGGGTTCCAAACTACTAATCTTCCAAGATTACTCAGCTGAGTTACTGCGAAAGCGCAAAGAATTTTCGCCCATATGTTCTGACCTAAATAAGAAAGGAAAAAAAGTGTACCTTCTGTACCCTGCTAGACTGAAGTTGCTTACCCCTGCTGGCCCTAGATTTTTCGACTCCCCGCAAGAGGCTAATGAATACTTGCGTTGTAATGAAAATAGGGATGGGGGGGACTCGCCTAGATCATCTCGGTCAGACCCGGGATGAGGGAGGAGGGTGGGAACACCTTAGCATTTCCCCAAAACAGGCCCTGAATGGAGTCGACTATGGTCATAACTGTTATACTGTTGTGTTTCGCAGATATGTTAGGTTTGAAACTTAGTTTTATTTGTTATGTTATATTTTGTCCTTATGCATTAGTCACCTCTGGCATAGTAGACCTCTTATACAGTTGCCAATCTCTTCATTGTCATGGGGAATCATTTACACATAATGTACATGTCCTAATCTGCAGGAATTACTTGCACATACTGCTTTTTCTGGATATGGTAATTGAGATATTGCTGCTTGCCCCTGGGAGTGGAGTTCTGGCCCGTCTTCTAGATGTGGCGGAGCCAAAGCTCACTGGCTTTATTGCTAATCACGGCTCGGGTGCGGGACACGGGCTCCACTCCAGGGCACTATGTAACTCAGCATATTTTCTCTCCGGGATGCAAGTAAATACCTTACCCATGCTAAAATGTTACCTAGACATGTTTAGATTGAGAGTTTGCATTGTTTGTTTTATTACTTACTTGTTTGTTTTTTCTATCTCTTCTGTATCGCCTATGGCGGGCACAATGGGTGTTATGCCTGTCTGCCCCTATAGGAATGAGCCACGACCAATGCACTGTGAAGCGCTGTTCCCAGTGGATAGTGGAGTTAGAGCAGTTAATTATTTAGATAAGAGATTGTCGTATCAGCCAAAGGAGCAACAGAGACTTATGCTCTGTCAAATAGTACTGATCAATTATTGTGCACCTATTTTTGTTTGTAGGATTTGCCTGCATATATTACTCCTTATAAATAACATAGCCAAAATATCATTACCTATTCCTAGGAGTGAAACATTGGTTCTGTATCTGGATGTGGCGAATCCAGAGTTCATTAGTCTAAATGTTCACTACAATAAAAATGTAAAACAAATACTACACCTCCTAACACTCTACAATCCATCAAGTTTTCTTGCAGAAATGCGAGTAATTAATGTGTTTATTGTCAGGACCCTACTATACGTGTACAAAACAAATGTAAGCATAGAAAAAAGAGAGTTTTTTTTTTTTTTTGTTTTTTTTTCTTCCCCTCTTCCTCTCCTTCCCCCTTTTCTTCCAAGTATCCCTCCCTCTCTCTCCTTCTCTCCTACAGAGGACTGACGGGACCCGAGCCCATATGAAATTACCTAGATGGCGGTAAAGTTTATAACATGGAATGTGGGGGGGATTAATTCTCCCGCCAAAAGAAGTACTATACTGACACATTTGAGGCGTTTGGGAGCCGACATTGCACTATTGCAAGAGACTCATCTTTCTAAGACAGAGCACGAAAAACTAAAGAGAGACTGGGTGGGTTTGGTAGAGCGTATCTCCTACACTAATTCAAGTAGAGGCATTGCAATTCTGTTTGGGAAAAGAGGGAACGTTGAGATTTTACACACACTTAAGGACAGGGAGGGTAGATTTTTAGTAGTCAAAGTTAGAGTAAACCAGAGGGTGTTGGTAATATGTAATATATATGCCCCAAACTGTAAGTCTACTACCTTCTGGACACAACTCATACAAACACTTATTCCTTTCTCGGGCCTAGAGATCATACTTGGGGGAGATTTCAATTTAGCACCAAATCCCATCTGCGATAGAATGCGGGATCCGGAACGTGCGACGGGGGTATGCCGGCCAAGGGGCAATGGCACCTTTGAGCGTAAGATATTCTCTAGAATCTCTAACGCCCTACAACTTGTTGATGTGTGGAGGTTAAGAAATGCAGAAAGTAAAGACTTTACTTGCATCTCTAGAGCCACTCCAACACTATCGCGAATAGATCTCTTTATGATATCCTCTAGCATAATTCCGAGGGTTACCAAAACCAAGATCCACAATGTGGTGGTCTCTGACCATGCACCAGTTGAACTTATGATCTCGGTCGGAGCTGTGATTGCCAATAAGAATACGCTTAGATTCCCGAGCTTCCTTTACGCCTCTGAGGCCTTTACCAAGCATTTAACACATGCATGGAACGACTTCTACACAGATAACCAAGCTCACCAGGGCAACCCAGAGTTGTTCTGGAATACGGCAAAAGCGGTTCTTTCAGGCGACATCATTACTTATGTAGCTGCCTTGCGAAGGAAAACACAAGCCAAACTGCAAAAACTGCAGGAAGCCCTAACGGAATCTTACCAAGCATACTGTGGCAACCCATGCCAAGCCCTAAGGGACAAGTATATTGAAACCAAAGGCGAACTGGATGTATTTCTGGGTCACCAAGCAACTGCTCAGAACCAATGCTAAATACTACAGAGAGGGAGACAGATCTGGTAGGCTGTTGGCTTCGCTGGTAAACAGGCGGACGGCTCGTAAACCTATCGCGGCTATCTCCTACCGCAACAAGACACATAAAACCCCAGAGTCCATAGTGAAAGCCTTGGCGGACTACTACACCACCCTATATACTAGCCAGAAGCAGCCCTCTCAAGAGGTCATAACATCCTTCTGGAGGGATCTTGATCTCCCACAACTCAGGGAAGAACAAGTGGCGGCCCTTAACTCACCCATCTCTCCTGATGAAATTCTAAAATCGATCTCCTCTATGTCTAATGGGAAGGCGGCGGGCCCCGACGGCCTCCCTGCTGAGTTCTTCAAACTGCTCAAACCCCAGATCACACCTACCTTAACTAAATTATACAACTTATATTATAAGGACTTGGTGACGCCTTCCCAGGTGTTCACAATGGCACATGTGTCATTAATCCCGAAGCCAGGGAAAGACCCCGGTTTCCCGGAGTCCTATCGCCCCATCTCCCTGCTCAACTCGGACTACAAGATACTAATGAAGATCTTGGCCGACAGGCTCAAAGTAATCTTGACAGACATTATTCACCCGGACCAAACCGGATTCATGTGCCGCAGAACATCTGTGACTAACGTGCGACGGGTGTTGCACTCCATAGCACACTACGAGAAAAGGCAGGGACGTCCGGAGGCACTAGATCAATCGGAGGCCTTCCTGCTATCCCTGGATGCGGAGAAGGCCTTCGACAGGGTGGAATGGGGCAACTTGATGGATGTGTTGAGACGTTTTGGCTTCTCGGGATCATTCCTTCACTATATTGGCAACATATACACGGCTCCATGGATTTCCATTATGGCTAACGGTTTGTTCTCACCGCACATTACTCTACAAAGGGGCACTCGCCAGGGGTGCTCCTTATCCCCCCTCCTTTTTAACTTGGCTTTGGAGCCATTGGCTGTAAAACTGCGTAAGGTCTACCCGGGCATGATGTTAGGAAATGAGAGACTGCATCTAGCACTTTATGCGGATGACATGCTCCTATTCATGGAACATCCGGCAAAGCACATCCCAAAAATCTTGGCGACAATTGAAGCCTTCGGATCTTTCTCGGGCTATAGAATAAACCAAACTAAATCAGAAATCCTGTGGCTTCGGAAGCGCAAGGCACAATTATGCTCCTACCCATTTTAGGAGGCCAAAGCCACACTTACTTATCTGGGCATTCAATTGTCCACCAACAGGCAAACCTTATACCATGATAATGTCACGCGGGTGTGTCGTGACCTGGCTCAAACCTTAGAGGGATAGAGGAGCCTGCCGATATCCCTCACAGGACGAATCAACTTAGTAAAAATGGTAATCTTACCACGGATCCTGTACCCCCTCTTGATGCTACCGTTTCTGATCACTAGAAAAGACATGGCGTTATACTCAAGGGCCCTATCTGGGTTTCTGTGGAGAGGGGGTAAACCTCGAATAGCACTAACAAAATTATATGCACGCCCCTCTTGTGGTGGACTGGGTCTCCCCGACCTGAAACTGTATAACTGGGCAACGCTAGGCCGCCTCATGCTGGATTGGCAACTCAGAACAGAGCACTTTTATACTCCGGAATTGGAGAGGCATGCTCTGGGGGGTCTGGATCCCTCATTCCTACCCTATGCTCAGCCTAATAGCATCCCCACGGAAGCCAAGGATAGCTTCCTTTACAAAGACGTGCTGAGGGCATGGCGGCTGGCTCTTGGTTATATTGGCCGTTGTTATGTATCTCTCAGGTTAACCCCACTGAGAAACAACACCTGTTTCCCCCCTGGGATTGACACCTCCCCGTTTACTGTCTGGGAGACTAGGGGATTGGGTTCGGTGGGAGATGCTCTAGACCTTTCTAGGAAATGCGTCAGGTCCTTTGAGGATCTGCAAACTCAATACGGGCTACCAAGGGCCCACTTTTATGCCTATCTTCAGATGAGGCATTACATTGACCAGCTAATTAGGGAAGACTCACAATTTTGGGAGCCACACGCATTCCACATCTCGATATCAGCTTATAAGCTAGGAAGCTTTTCTATTTCAGGAATATACAGAACACTGCTAAACCACACGGAATCTAAGCACCTAGCCATGTTGGAAAATAAATGGAGGGGACACCTAGAGAGGGGAGATCTATCAGAACTAATTCAACGGAGCATAGAGAATGTTAAAAGAGCAACGCTGTCTATGACTCTGAGAGAATCTCAGATACGGATGTTGCACAAGGATTATATTATCCCACGAAGACTAGCCAAATGGAAACAGGGAGTGGTGAACGAGTGTAATAGGTGCAAGTTAAGTGATCCAGATTTTCTTCATTTCTTCTCTACCTGCCCACGAGTTAGGCAATTTTGGGGTAGGATAGCCTTCTGGATCACAAATGTCATTAAAATCAGGGTCAAGATAGAAACAGAGCAAATCTGCTTCCTGGAATGGGGGGAACAGGACCCTAGACACATCCCAATACTCACTACTGTAAGATATTACTCTTAAATAACCAAAGGATCTTATGTTAAAAACCATTCACGTCTAAAAATTAATATATAAATATATTAATAATCGGCCCTGTACAAACGAATTTCATATACCGTACTGTATATCTTTGAAACCCTCCAGAAACAGACAACCATACTACCTTCAACTATTTAAACCATCACACATTTATTAAAGAACAGATAAATAACAAGATTACATGTTACTGTTTACAAGGTTAAACACATCAAAACAATTTAACAGAGAAATAATACATAAATGAATATTACCCCGTTTGTTTCCTGTGGGAGTCCTGGCTATAGCATGTATCATTGATGTTTTCCTTTCCAAAGATGAACTCTGTCTATTCTCCTTTCTCCTAACCTTTATACCCTTTAAGAATGCTGACCATATACTTTTGGCTCTATTCCAAATAAGGTGCTCTACCCTATTGTAAGCTTTTGCTACCTACAGCAAACTTCTCTACCCATATATGATCTTAACTCTTGGTATACGTAAACTGGCTACCTCAGCATTGCTCCATGCCTGATGTTTTAAAATAGTAAACAGAACATATTAACCTCTTTATAACTGTAATAATGCCATCTTTCTATAACTACAGCAATACTACATTTATACACATTAAAATCTTACATTCCACCCCTTTGCTAGGCCTTATAGTGTAACGGTAAGGTTTAGCACATTACTCTATAAACTATTCTCTTTATACAAAATTAACATAAACAAAATAATCATACATTTAACAACAATTAACATTTTTAAAATAAAATCGTACAATCGGATGTTGTAACGTTCTTTTGTTCCCAAAATAATGTCATTGTCCTTGACTTTTATATTTTGCAAAAACAAATTTAAAAATAGATGTTTCTTTGCCACATTTAACCCATTCTGTATAACTTTGTAACATTAGACTGGATCCTTTGCCCAATGCTATGTTAATACATTCAGGATCATAATGTTTATTTTGCTGTTGTTGATCATCTTCCAAAACTAGTTCAGTTACATTGACTTTGATATCACAATCACGATTTCCATCTTGAAGTTGTCTGAGTCAAATCCAAAATACCCATGTAGTCCTCTGAAAATGCAAAAGAATTTCGTCCAGCAAAACCCTCCATAATCAGCCATAACAACATTAGGACATGGATTTTCCCAACTTGAAGATAGGTTGTCATCTTTTTGGTATTTCTTCAGATTCTTTCTAAGAAAAATCAAATGCAGTATCTGTTAATTCATATATTTTTAAAATTGTTTAATATAATATCATTTAAAAAAGTTTTTTGTTTTCTTATTCATTATTTCAAAGAAATAAAACAATAAGTTTATCTTTATCCAAAATACAAAAAGAACAAGCCATTTTAGGAACAAATGAGTGACTTTTTTTAGACATAAAATCTCATTATCATTACTAAAACTATTACATTAAAAAGATCTAACATTTTGTTAAAATATGTTTTTATTTGAGCTTTTACTCCTTACAATATTTTGAGCTACCAACATATTTACCTTGTCAATATGCTGTGATACTCATTTTCTTCATACATATAAAGAAAATTATCAGGTAAGCATAATTTATGTTTTTATCCAAATTTTTATTATTGCCCCTTGTACATTTGATGTAGCAATTGAAAGTAAAGTCCTTCCTACTTAATTTGTTTTTGGAAAAAAACCTCAATCCATTTTGTGAATACATCTATTACCACTAAACTATACATGTATTCTTCTAGTATTCTAGGTCAAAACCAACAAAACAAAATAATATCTATTTATATTTGTAACCAAGGTTTGTCATGGGGAAAAGTAAAGAAAAAAAAACCTTAATAATTATTGATTCATATTGACTGAAGAATTAAACTGCAGACAAGGCAAATTTCTAGAACATATTGGGAAAAAAACAAAAAATATTATCTTTCATTGGTGGCCACCATTACAAATTTTTCTGTATTTTTGTCACATGTTCTATCTGCAGAATAATGTCCGCCTATAAGAAGCAAATTACATTTTTGAAAATTAATCTACACATTCTTAAAGGGAAAATAAACTTTCATGTTTAAAATAGGGCATGTAATTTTAAACAACTTTCCAATTCACTTTTATCACCAATTTTGCTTTGCTCTCTTGATATTCTTAGTTGAAAGCTAAACCTAGGAGGTTCATATGCAAATTTCTTAGACCTTGAAGACCAACTGTAATCTAAATGCATTTTTATAGTTTTTCACCACTAGAGGGCATTAGTTCACGTGTTCCATATAGATAATATTGAACTCATGCACATGAATTTACAATGGAGACAACTCTGATTGGCTAAACTGCAAGTCTATCAAAATAACTGAAATAAGGGAGCAGTCTTCTGAAGCTTAGATGCAAATCAATTACAGAGGTAAACTTGTATAATTAAAACTATGTTGGTTATGCAAAACTGGAAAATTGGTGATTAAGAGATTATCTATCTTTTAAAACAACAAAATTCTGGTGTTTACTGTCCCTTTAAGGAATACAACAACTGGAAATACAAACAACATATTTTACTTATTTAAGCACATTAAAGTTCCATTTTCTTCAGATTTTATAAATTTGTCATTTGCCCATGATACTGGCAGTGATAAAGGTTTCCCTGCTAAATGCCTTTATTTTAACATAAGAAATATAAGAATTTTGCAATGACACCAAATTTGCTTTATTTTTATTTTATTTTTTTAATTTTTTTTTTTTTTCTAATGTAATTGCAGAAATCTCAGGTTCCTCATTGAACTCCCATAATTTTACTTGTTTTGCAGCCTTTTTAGCACAAGCATCAACTAAGTTATTTTGTTCATTATGTTCATCACTTTTAGTGTGAGCTTTTTACTTTAATTATTGCATATGGCAATTTACATTTATTTAGCAAATATGAAATACACTTCAACAGATTTGTATGTACCAATGGTTTTTCATCATATGACTTAAAACCATTATATACATACAAAGGAAGCATTGTCAGTGTATTAACCACATATGCACTATTATAAATGTCAATAGCCATATCTGCTTAGTGTTCCAATACACAACAAACATTAGCCAATTTAGCATATTGAGAATAATGTAACTCACATAAATGCATATCTATTTTATCAGGTAAAATTATTGAAAAACCTGTATATGCTTTACCATCCTTATGATAAAAAGAACCATCACATTAAACATCTGTACTTTGCATCAAAATATATAAACTTGAATTGAGAGGAAAAAAGAGAACACCAAAAAAAAAGTGTGTGGTTCACCTTCATATAGCAAACATGCTGGCAACAAAGTTGTTTCCTTTATTTTAATGTCTATTTTTCTTTTCATTAGCATCAGCACCACCTTTAAAATCTTGCAGATGAAATTATACTGTTCCCTAGTTTCACCAGTAAGTTCAAAGGAAAATGTGAACTTTGCAATAACACTTTTTGAAATAATGTTATGTAAAATGTTCTTATATCCAGAATACTGACAACAACTGTTCTTCACACAGGAATACTTTTCTTCAGTTAAAAAGGTCACGATGCATAGGTCACTGGTTTCAGTTTTCCAACCTTCTCTTTACATAGCATTGCAGATAAAGTCTTTTTTTTTTTTTTTTTTTTTTAAGTCGTAACTTCCAATTGAAACACTTTTCTGGGGTCTGTGTAAGCAACACCATCGTATTGATCCTTTTTTAGGTTCTCAAGTGTTTTCTTTCTTTAGCAAGTCATACAAGGGTCCAGCCAAAACTTTAAACTTTGGAATAAAGTCTCTTTGGTATTGGAACAATCCCAAAATGATCTTAAAACATTCTTTGACACAGGTATGTTTAGCCTTTTTATGACATCCACTTTTGTTGATCTGGAGTCTTTCTTTCAGATGATATTGTCACTCCTGTAAAGTTCACTGTTGTCTGTAAAAATTGGCATTTCTTTATATTCACTTTTAGTCCAGTATTTGCCAATAATTTCAACAATTCTGTAAACAATTTAAAATGTTCTTTTTCTGTTTCTGTATTACATACCAAATCATCAACATATTGCATAAGTGCTAATAGTCTTGACAATCTTGATAGAATAGTAGCCATCTTTTTATGGAAAATTGTTGCTGAATTGTTCAGGATCTTCTTTCCACTTGAAGATAAACTTGTATTGTGACTTTGGGTGCAGAGATACAAACCAATAACTGTTTGCTATATCAAGGCTTAAATAAAACTTTGTATTTGGAGGGATAAAGGAAAAAGTAGGAACCTCTCTGACATTTTGATGCCTAGGCAGATGTCACTGGATGTAATTTACCTTAATCAATTGTTAAATGCCCATTTCCATCAGGTTTCTGTACAAACTAAATAGTAAAATTAGTAACAGATTTACCTTTTCTCAATAGACTTTGTTCAAGTAAAATAATATATAATTTGCTGTACATATGGCTCACTTTCCTTAATAATATAATAATAATAATAATAATATGGATATTGCTTTTATAGCTAAATGTACATTTCCTATGATAAACTCCTCCTCTTGCAATTTCCCAAATCATATTTATGTTCAGCAAATGCATGTGCAAACTGCTGCAAAATATTTGTAACCTTAGCATTTGTATGTACAAGTAAACTTAACTTGTCATGTTTCTTTAGATTATAAACATAATGTGAAACAGAAATAACATAATGTTTATCATCTGTATTAAACTATATTTTACCATTAGCATAATAAAGTAAAACATTATATTTTGTTAGAAATTTATAACCCAAAATTGACATTTCATCAGACAAATTCACTAAATATTCTTCTAATTCAAAATACCATTATCAATTAAATTCATATCATTTTTAGCTTTAAAACATCTTTATATGTATCTTGAAAAACTTGCAACACAATTTGTTTTTTCCCCCTACGAACAATGGATTAGATTGAGGTTTTGTGAGGTATAAATAATGAATATAGGTACACCATTATTTATTAAAAATACATTCCATCATGAGCCCCCATTCATGACTCCTTTAAAAACTGGGCAACTATATACATTACGTCTGAACCTCACTCCAGACATGATTTGGAGGCAATTATCCCTTTTTACCCATTTTCAGAACTGGTAATTTTATTTGTAATTTGAATCAATTTAACTCTTTCCAGTTCCTTTTTTAGATTTTCCAATTTGTAACTAGTTTCAAATTGTTCAGCAGATGTTGCTACAACAGTATTATGTCTTTGTACAAATTTGGCATTAATATGTCTCCATTTTTTACAAAGATAATACTTCAATTTTATCAATATTTTCTTGTTAGAAATGATTTTAGTACATTCTCTGTTATCTGGGAATGGCTTTCCAACTGCAGACATTCTCTGTTTTATTCCCTTGTTAGTTTCATTACACAACTCTGCTCTTTTTAGACATTCAATTATTTTATTAAAAGTGTTACTTGAAAACACAGTCAAACCAACCAATTTTCTAATTTCTGGATTAATGCAGTTTATCTCATGCTTATATATTTTATTGTTATGATCTACTTCAGTATTTTCAGGCAAAGTTAGTTTATAAATTTCAAACAGTCTATCAGCAAATCCTTGCACTGATTCATTCTTTCTCTGCTTGCAATTTCCATAAGATGAATGAGCATCCATTTTATCAATTCCTAATGTTTTTAGTAACTCATGCACTAACTGTTGTTTAACTCTTGGTCTAAGAAAAACCTCTGAAGACATGCTTGCTTTTAGTGCATCATCCATACTTGTTACAATTATATCACATATATCATTTGTTTGCAATTCTTTGTGTATTCTTTCAAATTGTGATAACCTAATCATAACATCTAAGGGATCATCGCTTAATTTAAACTGTCCTAGTTCTTTATTTAATGTAGCAATTTCTGTGCTAGACAAAGACTGGTTAATTTTAGTACATGAAATGATCTTTCTCTCTTCATCCAACTGTTCCTTACCTAGAATTGATGTCATCTTTACATTCTCCACATTCTTTTTGTCACACACACACTCTGACTTTACACAATTAACTGGTATTTTGCATGCAGCGATTAATGCATTTCTTTGACCCAGTTTTATTTGTAAATCATTAATAATTTCATGACATTTAGAATGATCCTCAGGTACACACACTTGCCCTGAATGTTTTAAACCTTGTATTGCTCCATAAGCATCAAGTAACATTTGTTGTAAAGACCCAATCTCTGCACTCAATTCTCTATTTGTCAACAAAGCTTCGCTAGTTTCCTGACTAAAAGAAACAGCTGAAGTATTTTTTAAAGATTCATTCCGACATTTCACCTCAGTTAACTGTCTTTGTAAATCCTGCAATTCTCCAGTTACTTTAGAATAATTTCCTGCTATTTTGTATGCACTAAACATTAATGCTTTCTTTCCCTCAGACTTGGAAAATATCTTATTGTCAATAGATTTATTAACATACTCTTGCACATTAGACCATGGATTAAAAACTCCTTCACTATAGTTTAAAATTTCATTCTGTTTTTTAACTGAAGCGATTTTTCCCAAATACAGCTCAATAACCTTTTAACCTTGTGAATGTTATAAACAATTACTCATCTAAAGAATGCTAGCTAATTCTTCAGCACAAGTAATCTATCTCTCTTTAACAAAACCTAAAAATAAAGCTATCTGTTGTGAACACGAATCTTAACAAATCTCCTACCTGCTGCCGCCAAAATGTAAGATATTACTCTTAAATAACCAAAGGATCTTATGTTAAAAACCATTCACGTCTAAAAATTAATATATAAATATATTAATAATCGGCCCTGTACAAACGAATTTCATATACCGTACTGTATATCTTTGAAACCCTCCAGAAACAGACAACCATACTACCTTCAACTATTTAAACCATCACACATTTATTAAAGAACAGATAAATAACAAGATTACATGTTACTGTTTACAAGGTTAAACACATCAAAACAATTTAACAGAGAAATAATACATAAATGAATATTACCCCGTTTGTTTCCTGTGGGAGTCCTGGCTATAGCATGTATCATTGATGTTTTCCTTTCCAAAGATGAACTCTGTCTATTCTCCTTTCTCCTAACCTTTATACCCTTTAAGAATGCTGACCATATACTTTTGGCTCTATTCCAAATAAGGTGCTCTACCCTATTGTAAGCTTTTGCTACCTACAGCAAACTTCTCTACCCATATATGATCTTAACTCTTGGTATACGTAAACTGGCTACCTCAGCATTGCTCCATGCCTGATGTTTTAAAATAGTAAACAGAACATATTAACCTCTTTATAACTGTAATAATGCCATCTTTCTATAACTACAGCAATACTACATTTATACACATTAAAATCTTACAACTACTATGATTCTAATTGCCAGAAAGGTGATACTTGGGGTTTGGACGGAGAGCTCTGCTCCTACCTTTAATGCATTTAAACACAACTTGCACAAACAATTGCTTATCGAACAGCTAGACACCAAAATGGACACCGATAGAAGACTTAGACACTTTATTACTAAATGGCGGAAATATATCGATACTCTAACCTTAGAAGCACAAAAACAGTTATTGTCTCCTTTTGCACACACTGAATACATGCTGACAGCCTCTCTGAGGGGAGAGTGGAGATTCTTATACCAGACGCGGGAGGGTGGGGGAGAGGGGAGAGAGAGTATTAATATCTAATGAGCCAACACCGCCTACCCGCCCTTGCTCCCATTTGTTTGCCCCCCCTCTTTGGATCCTTTTGGATCCCCCCTTCTCTTTTCTGTGTTTTTTTTTTTTTTTTCTTCTCCTCTCTTACCTTCAAAGTAAGAATAAGACTGACTCATTCTATGATAATAGTTGTGACACCGCATGGCTGGTCAGTTTAAGTTCAAGTTATAGTTAGGTTAAGTTTGAGTTCAAAAAGAAAACTTACAGCTTGTTAATTTTCCATAACAAATGGATAGTAAGTGAAACTCAAAAAAAAAAGGGACATGAGATAATGATGTATGGCGTTATTGACTTTATATCTACCGATATTTATGTGTACAAATCTTCATTTGTTCGTGTTATAACTGTCTTGGATGTAAAGATGTGAACTTCTCTGTACAGTTTCTTTTGTCCTCAATAAAAAAAGAATGTTAAAAAAAAAAAAGTAGCAGAGCAAGTAGATTAAAAAAGTGTAAACTTTATTTGGTACACTAATAACACAGCAACGCATTTCTCAGCAAGACAAATGCCGTTTCATCAGGCTGTAAAACAAATGACAACTACTTGCTCTATAAATCTAAAAATACTGGCCAATCATGGGCCAGTGTCAGTACACACCCCTCTACGTCATAGTAAGCTGTTACACGCGCTCACCTCTCGAGGAGATAGAATAAAATTATCAGGTGTGGTGAGGCACTGACCATGAGGAGAGAAGCATTAGACACAATACTCATACATACTCATACATACAATCCTCATAATTCACATTATAAAAACACCCTAATACAATCAGGAAATGTATAAAGTATAAATGAGATATATACAATCACATAAAAAATAATATAAATTGAAAATCCTATGGCTGTGTAAAATCAAATAAATCTTTAAAATCTTTAATGGCTTGGTAGGTAATATACGAAAATGCTGGCCAATCATGGAACAGAGTCAGTACACACCCTCTACGTCATAGTGAGCTGTTAGGAACGCTCACCTTTCGAGGAGATAGAATAAAATATTACATAAAAAAGAATATGGTCTCTACTAGCACTGGGGCCATAATATCCTCCCATGGCTCCTTTAGATGTAGAGTAAGCAGATGTAAGTTATGTGACCATATCACACATAACAACAAAACTTTTAGGTCTAATGTCACTGGACGCAATTATTCTATCATTGACCGCATATCATGTGCATCCCAATATGTCATATACCTTTTATCTTGTGTCTGTGGGATACAGTATATTGGCCACACTTGCAGGAGACTTAGTATCAGATGGTCTGAGCACCAATGTAACATGAAAAACAATCATAAAAATCATAGTGTCCCAAGACATTTTAATCTCCAAAATAATGATAACACTAATTGTTTCTCTATTGCTCCTATTGAATTCATTCCCAAATCACATCTATACAACCGATTTTTTTGTTAGAGACAGAGAGAGACCTACTTGATCCATGTGCTAAAGAGTATGCATCCTGCCTGTCTCAATATTAATATTGACCTGGCTGCATTCCAATAATTACTCTCGTGGGACTTTTGGATCCAGTCGGGTTCCCCCCTGCCTTTTACTAATCTATGACATTTATATCTCAATGACTATGGACACTACCATATACACTTAATACCAATATATGCTATTGGTCTAGGGGCCATTCGTATTTAGGACCGATAGTCGATTTCTGTATGCATATTGGTATATATAGAGTTTATGTAGCAGACAATAGCTAGAAGAATATTGATTTACATGGTTAATTTATAGTATAATGTTGTTTGACTATATACTATTTACACATATTGTGTCCTTGGGTGTGATCTTAGTCATTTATACTGGGAGATTTGGTTGTTCTTTGTAATGCCATTTTATTATTAACTCTCTAGATTAGGAATGCTTTCTACGCACCAGTTGAGGTTGTTATTGGTGTATGTTTGTCAGTATGAGTTGTCGGTCAGAGCTAGCAATTTTGAGATGTCCTGTAATCGCCTTGCATGATGACCTGTGGTATATTAGGGGGTCTGTAGTTATACGGCGGTTCGTAGCGATTTGGTTATCGCTGGTTGTGGGTCACACTCCTCCTGACAGGCCACTGTATTTCTACACCGGTTTTATCTAATTAATTTTTAGAAAACCAGTGATTGTTTATTATTATTATCAATTTTATATCACGGTATAATGCTACTGATTTACCCCCCTCTTATTATTTAATGTACGGACTATCCAGACGAGTCCACATATATGTTCATTACCCATCAAGCCACTAAATATATATTTGACCATGTTTAGCCATAGGATTTCCTCTCTAATATATTATATGTTATTGTGTATATTTTATTTATATTATACATCTTATGATTGTATTAGGATGTTTTTATAATATTTTATTATGTGAATTATGAGGTTTATATGTATGAGTATTGTATATAATGCTTCTCTCTTCATGGTCTGTGTCTTATCAAACCTGAATATTTTATTCTATCTCCTCAAAAGGTGAGCTCTCCTAACAGCTCACTATGATTTGAGGGGTGTGTACTGACTCTGTTTCATGATTGGCCAGCATTTTCGTATATTACCTACCAAGCCATTAAAGATTTATTTGATTTTGCATAGCCATAGGATTTTCTATTTATATTATTTTTTATGCGATTGTATATATCTAATTTATACTTTATAAATTTCCTGATTGTATTAGGCTGTTTTTATAATGTGAATTATGAGGATTGTATGTATGAGTTTTGTGTCTAATGCTTCTCTCCTTATGGTAAGTGCCTCACCACACCTGATAATTTTATTCTATCTCCTCGAGAGGTGAGCATGTGTAACAGCTTACTATGACGTAGAGGGGTGTGTACTGACACTTGCCCATGATTGGCCAGTATTTTTAGATTTATAGAGCAAGTAGTTGTCATTTGTTTTACAGCCTGATGAAACTGCATTTGTCTTGCTGAGAAACGCGTTGCTGTGATATTAGTATACCAAATAAAGTTTACACTTTTTTAATCTACTTGCTCTGCTACTTTTATCGTTATACACAATCTTTTGGTCTATACCTATCGACCTATATGGCTCTATTGTGACGCCTCCCTTTGTACACCATCCTGCGGACTATTGGTGACTGGCTTTCAACCGTGAGCATCCGTTGCTGAGACTGGTCTCCTTTACCATGTGACCTCACGTCTGACATTCTGGGCTTCACCTCGAGTCTATTGGGCGACTCTGTTGGTCCCGTACTGCCCAGCTAGGCACTCCGGTTGTGCCGCTGCTTCTGTGAGTAGCCATCCTCAGGTGGGTATCTCTCCGTGTATCATTTGTCCTCTGTGCAGACAATATTATCCTATGTGGCGCGTCTTTCTTCTGTTCCAACATTATCTCGCTATACCAAGAGTGTGCCTGAACTTTCCGGTGCTTATACTCATCTAATACCAGCGCACCTCTCTAAGAATGTGGTGTCTTAGTACTATCTGACCAGTTTAGGGGTTAACACTGTAGCCGGATATTTTGTGATGGGGGCGTGGCAATTTAGTGGTTAATAGTGTCACTGGGATGTGACAATTTAGATATTATTAAAGTAGGTTTATTGTGATGGGCGTTAAAGGGTGAGTGTAGGTGTTAGGTTTTTAACATTGCTGCTCCATTAATATCAATGGAGTTACTGTGATATCACAAACACAATATCCTATCCTACATAGCGATATTAACTCTTGAGTGGGAAGCAGTAATTAACACTCCACTGTTAATCTAGCCCTAAGTTTGTTCTCAATATTGTGACTTAACCTTTGTGTAATTAGTGATTAGTGCTTGGCTTAGAAAAGCCATAATAAATTAATTACCTATATTATCATATCATATCATGCAATTAAGTAATTTTTTTCCTCCCTAATATTTAACACTGAGTGAACTAGTATCTAGTGGCATAGTAGCTTAACCTCTGACTTGTAAATAATGCTATATGTTTTGTGAGAAATTGCATACTGTCTCCAGTAATAATGTAGCTGGCATTAATTTAATTTGTGTTATTGTTTTGATGTTCTAAAAGTTTTTTTTCCTCCACTAAAGGCAAATTTTGGAGACGTGGTGTCAATTACATCTTTAGTGCTAGGGAATTGTAAAAGTTATACAGTAGTAAGCTCAATAGCTAAATAGCACTCATATTGCAAGTTTAAAGTTAGAGGTTGCGCTTGAACGCAAGCTAAAACTGCTCTAGAATATTTTGCGTGACTTAAGACCTGAAGCAAAAGAGTAAGGGCTCAAAAAATATCAAAAACACATCTAAAACATATTAAAATATGGTATAACACTCATATATACACATTTTAATAAAAAATATATCATTTTACTATTGTTAAAAAGTTATATGGTTTATGGCAAAATGTTTGACTGGAAAAAACTCCAATGTGTGTATGGGTATATATACCCATACACAGCTGAGCCTGTTTATGGGTCATGGGATGTGTACCTGGTCCAGTCTGGATGTGCTGTCCTTATTCCTGATTTTGCTTATGCCCAGGGTGATTACATAAGTCTGTCAACCCTGACTTGTTCCCAGTTTGTTTGATTATTAGCTTGCATTTGTGTGCATGGCTGCAGTTGTGTGGCTGTATTAGGGACCCAGGTATGTGGAAGAGACCTTGACATGGTACCTGGGCTTGTCCCATTTGGCCAAATGCGGTAACTAACTCTGCCGGTTTTGCTTTTTAATCCTAGCTGAGAGCTTGTAACTTAGTGAGTACTGGACTTAATGTGTGTTGTATTGTCTGATTTTGTAATTCTCCCTAAGGACTTGCACCCTGGCAGGCCCGGGGTTAACTGCCTCTGACTCTGTAAATAGAGGAGCTTTTTGTGAGTGCGATAGCAACCAAAGCTGAGCCTGTTTATGGGTCATGGGATGTGTACCCGGAGTGTTCCCAGTTTGTTTGATTATTAGTGGATAAAAAGTGGTGTGTTGTTAGGGGCGCCCCAAAAGGCTGACTGTGAATGTGACTCTACTAGGAGTGTTTATGCTGAAAATTTAAATTATTAAAAAATTGCTGTTAGTACTATGTACGAAAAAAAACTTTTTATGTGCGAGTTATTTTGCTAGCTCTATATGATGAACCTAGGTTGGAATAGGAATCTAAAGATCAGAGAATATTTGACTAACGGACCCAATGTTCGCTCTAATTGTGATAACCAAATAAAGGGTGTAATACCATAGATAGAAATAATGGAATTTTATTCTATATATAAAAATAAAAATGTAAAATATAAAATATAAATTGACATACAGATATCTCGCTAATTACTAAAATATTAAAAATAGATACCGGTGTCCCCAACTATTAAATATTCAGTTATTTAAAGCTTTGCATAAAAACATATGTATACATTTAATGATTAAGGCGTTTCTGAATTAGCTACTACTAGCCATGTATTACATGCATAGAGTAAATCTTAAGCACTTCTGATGTATTACACAATGATCAATTCTATCTCAGTATATATGTTCTTATCTTCAGTAGATTATAAATATTACATTAGTCCATAATTTTTTTTATCTATGGTATTACACCCTTTATTTGGTTATCACAATTAGAGCGAACATTGCGTCCGTTAGTCAAATATTCTCTGATCTTTAGATTCCTATTCCTAGGTTCATAATATAGAGCTAGCAAAATAACTCGCACATAAAAAGTTTTTTTCGTAAATAGTACTAACAGCAATTTCTTCTGTTAAGTGTGATCAGTCCACGGGTCATCATTACTTCTGGGATATTACTCCTCCCCAACAGGAAGTGCAAGAGGATTCACCCAGCAGAGCTGCATATAGCTCCTCCCCTCTACGTCACTCCCAGTCATTCTCTTGCACCCAACGACTAGATAGGATGTGTGAGAGGACTATGGTGATTATACTTAGTTTTATATCTTCAATCAAAAGTTTGTTATTTTAAAATAGCACCGGAGTGTGTTATTACCTCTCTGGCAGAGTTTGAAGAAGAATCTACCAGAGTTTTGCTATGATTTTAGCCGGAGTAGTTAAGATCATATTGCTGTTCTCGGCCATCTGAGGAGTGAGGTAAACTTCAGATCAGGGGACAGCGGGCAGATGAATCTGCATAGAGGTATGTAGCAGTTTTTATTTTCTGACAATGGAATTGATGAGAAAATCCTGCCATACCGATATAATGTCATGTATGTATACTTTACACTTCAGTATTCTGGGGAATGGTACTTCACTAGAATTACACTGTAAGAAAGACATAAAGCTGTTTAATAACTAGAGATTATATTTAACGTTTTTGCTGGAATGTAAAATCGTTTTCATTTGCTGAGGTACTGTGTGAATAAATGTTTGGGCACTATTTTTCCACTTGGCAGTTGCTTAATCTGTTTTCTGACAGTTTCTGTTCTCCCTCACTGCTGTGTGTGAGGGGGAGGGGCCGTTTTTTGGCGCTTTTACTATGCATCAAATATTTCAGCCAGCAACTCATTGTATTCCCTGCATGATCCGGTTCATCTCTACAGAGCTCAGGGGTCTTCAAAACTTATTTTGAGGGAGGTAATTTCTCTCAGCAGAGCTGTGAGAATTATAGTTTGACTGAGATAAAAAACGTTTATTCTGTAATTTGTTTCCTGCTTTCAGAATTTGTTATCTTTGCTAATGGGATTAAACCTTTGCTAAAGTTGTGTTGTTTACAAGGATTGAGGCTATAACTGTTTCAATTTATTAATTTTCAACTGTCATAGATCTTCTGTGCTTCTTAAAGGCACAGTACGTTTTAATATTATTCTAATTGAATTGTATTTCCAAGTTGCAAGTTTATTTGCTAGTGTGTTAAACATGTCTGATTCAGAGGATGATACCTGTGTCATTTGTTGCAATGCCAAAGTGGAGCCCAATAGAAATTTATGTACTAACTGTATTGATGCTACTTTAAATAAAAGTCAATCTGTACAAATTGAACACATTTCACCAAACAACGAGGGGAGAGTTATGCCGACTAACTCGCCTCACGTGTCAGTACCTACATCTCCCGCTCAGAGGGAGGTGCGTGATATTGTAGCGCCGAGTACATCTGGGCGGCCATTACAAATCACATTACAGGATATGGCTACTGTTATGACTGAGGTTTTGGCTAAATTACCAGAACTAAGAGGTAAGCGTGATCACTCTGGGGTGAGAACAGAGTGCGCTGATAATATTAGGGCCATGTCAGACACTGCGTCACAGGTGGCAGAACATGAGGACGGAGAACTTCATTCTGTGGGTGACGGTTCTGATCCAAACAGACTGGATTCAGATATTTCAAATTTTAAATTTAAACTGGAAAACCTCCATGTATTACTAGGGGAGGTGTTAGCGGCTCTGAATGATTGTAACACAGTTGCAATACCAGAGAAAATGTGTAGGTTGGATAAATATTTTGCGGTACCGACGAGTACTGAGGTTTTTCCTATACCTAAGAGACTTACTGAAATTGTTACTAAGGAGTGGGATAGACCCGGTGTGCCGTTCTCACCCCCTCCGATATTTAGAAAAATGTTTCCAATAGACGCCACCACAAGGGACTTATGGCAAACGGTCCCTAAGGTGGAGGGAGCAGTTTCTACCTTAGCTAAGCGTACCACTATCCCGGTGGAGGATAGCTGTGCTTTTTCAGATCCAATGGATAAAAAGTTAGAGGGTTACCTTAAGAAAATGTTTGTTCAACAAGGTTTTATATTGCAACCCCTTGCATGCATTGCGCCGGTCACGGCTGCAGCGGCATTCTGGATTGAGTCTCTGGAAGAGAACATTGGTTCAGCTACTCTGGACGACATTACGGACAGGCTTAGAGTCCTTAAACTAGCTAATTCATTCATTTCGGAGGCCGTAGTACATCTTACTAAACTTACGGCGAAGAATTCAGGATTCGCCATTCAGGCACGCAGGGCGCTGTGGCTAAAATCCTGGTCAGCTGATGTTACTTCTAAGTCTAAATTGCTTAATATACCTTTCAAAGGGCAGACCTTATTCGGGCCCGGGTTGAAAGAGATTATCGCTGACATTACAGGAGGTAAAGGCCATGCCCTGCCTCAGGACAAAGCCAAAGCCAAGACTAGACAGTCTAATTTTCGTTCCTTTCGTAATTTCAAAGCAGGAGCAGCATCAACTTCCTCTGCACCAAAACAGGAAGGAGCTGTTGCTCGCTACAGACAAGGCTGGAAACCTAACCAGTCCTGGAACAAGGGCAAGCAGACTAGGAAACCTGCTGCTGCCCCTAAAACAGCATGAATTGAGGGCCCCCGATCCGGGATCGGATCTAGTGGGGGGCAGACTTTCTCTCTTCGCCCAGGCTTGGGCAAGAGATGTTCAGGATCCCTGGGCGCTAGAGATAATATCTCAGGGATACCTTCTGGACTTCAAATACTCTCCTCCAAGAGAGAGATTTCATCTGTCAAGATTGTCAACAATCCAGACAAAGAAAGAGGCGTTTCTACGCTGCGTACAAGAGCTCTTGTTAATGGGAGTAATCCATCCAGTTCCACGATCGGAACAGGGACAGGGGTTTTACTCAAATCTGTTTGTGGTTCCCAAAAAAGAGGGAACTTTCAGACCAATCCTGGACTTAAAGATCCTAAACAAATTCCTAAGAGTTCCATCGTTCAAGATGGAGACTATTCGGACAATTTTAGCTATGATCCAAGAGGGTCAGTACATGACCACTGTAGATTTAAAAGATGCTTACCTTCACATACCGATTCACAAAGATCATTATCGGTACCTAAGGTTTGCCTTCCTAGACAGGCATTACCAGTTTGTGGCTCTTCCATTCGGATTGGCTACAGCTCCAAGAATCTTCACAAAGGTTCTGGGTGCTCTTCTGGCGGTACTAAGACCACGGGGAATCTCGGTAGCTCCATACCTAGACGACATTCTGATACAAGCTTCAAGCTTTCAAACTGCCAAGTCTCATACAGAGTTAGTGCTGGCATTTCTAAGGTCACATGGATGGAAGGTGAACGAAAAGAAAAGTTCACTCGTTCCACTCACAAGAGTTCCCTTCCTGGGGACTCTTATATATTCTGTAGAAATGAAGATTTACCTGACAGAGGACAGGCTAACAAGACTTCAAAGTGCTTGCCGCACCCTTCATTCCATTCAACACCCGTCAGTGGCTCAATGCATGGAGGTAATCGGCTTAATGGTAGCGGCAATGGACATAGTACCCTTTGCACGCTTACACCTCAGACCACTGCAACTGTGCATGCTAAGTCAGTGGAATGGGGATTACTCAGACTTATCCCCTTCTCTGAATCTGGATCAAGAGACCAGAAATTCTCTTCTATGGTGGCTTTCTCGGCCACATCTGTCCAGGGGGATGCCATTCAGCAGACCAGACTGGACAATTGTAACAACAGACGCCAGCCTTCTAGGTTGGGGTGCCGTCTGGAATTCTCTGAAGGCTCAGGGACAATGGAGTCAGGAGGAGAGTCTCCTGCCAATAAACATTCTGGAATTGAGAGCAGTTCTCAATGCCCTCCTGGCTTGGCCCCAGTTGACAACTCGGGGGTTCATCAGGTTTCAGTCGGACAACATCACGACTGTAGCTTACATCAACCATCAGGGAGGGACAAGAAGCTCCCTAGCTATGATGGAAGTATCAAAGATAATTCGCTGGGCAGAGTCTCACTCTTGCCACCTGTCAGCAATCCACATCCCGGGAGTGGAGAACTGGGAGGCGGATTTCTTAAGTCGTCAGACCTTTCATCCGGGGGAGTGGGAACTTCATCCGGAGGTCTTTGCCCAAATACTTCGACGTTGGGGCAAACCAGAGATAGATCTCATGGCGTCTCGACAGAACGCCAAGCTTCCTCGTTATGGGTCCAGATCCAGGGATCCAGGAGCAGTCCTGATAGATGCTCTGACAGCACCTTGGGACTTCAGGATGGCTTACGTGTTTCCACCCTTCCCGTTGCTTCCTCGATTGATTGCCAGAATCAAACAAGAGAGAGCATCAGTGATTCTAATAGCACCTGCGTGGCCACGCAGGACTTGGTATGCAGACCTGGTGGACATGTCATCCTGTCCACCTTGGTCTCTACCTCTGAAACAGGACCTTCTGATACAGGGTCCCTTCAAACATCAAAATCTAACTTCTCTGAAGCTGACTGCTTGGAAATTGAATGCTTGATTTTATCAAGACGTGGATTTTCTGAGTCAGTTATTGATACCTTAATACAGGCTAGGAAACCTGTTACCAGAAAGATTTACCATAAGATATGGCGTAAATACCTATATTGGTGTGAATCCAAAGGTTACTCTTGGAGTAAGGTTAGGATTCCTAGGATATTGTCTTTTCTACAAGAAGGTTTAGAAAAGGGTTTATCTGCTAGTTCATTAAAGGGACAGATCTCAGCTCTGTCCATTCTGTTACACAAACGTCTGTCAGAAGTTCCTGACGTCCAGGCTTTTTGTCAGGCTTTGGCCAGAATTAAGCCTGTGTTTAAAACTGTTGCTCCACCATGGAGTTTAAACCTTGTTCTTAATGTTTTACAGGGCGTTCCGTTTGAACCCCTTCATTCCATTGATATAAAGTTGTTATCTTGGAAAGTTCTATTTTTAATGGCTATTTCCTCGGCTCGAAGAGTCTCTGAATTATCAGCCTTACATTGTGATTCTCCTTATTTGATTTTTCATTCGGATAAGGTAGTCCTGCGTACTAAACCTGGGTTCTTACCTAAGGTAGTTACTAACAGGAATATCAATCAAGAGATTGTTGTTCCTTCTTTATGCCCAAATCCTTCTTCAAAGAAGGAACGTCTACTGCACAACCTGGATGTAGTCCGTGCTCTAAAATTTTACTTACAGGCAACTAAGGAATTTTGACAAACGTCTTCTCTGTTTGTCATTTACTCTGGGCAGAGGAGAGGTCAAAAAGCTTCCGCTACCTCTCTTTCTTTTTGGCTTCGTAGCATAATTCGTTTAGCTTATGAGACTGCTGGACAGCAGCCTCCTGAAAGAATTACAGCTCATTCTACTAGAGCTGTGGCTTCCACTTGGGCCTTCAAGAATGAGGCCTCTGTTGAACAGATTTGCAAGGCTGCAACTTGGTCTTCGCTTCATACTTTTTCCAAATTTTACAAATTTGACACTTTTGCTTCATCGGAGGCTATTTTTGGGAGAAAGGTTCTTCAGGCAGTGGTTCCTTCTGTATAAAGAGCCTGCCTATCCCTCCCGTCATCCGTGTACTTTTGCTTTGGTATTGGTATCCCAGAAGTAATGATGACCCGTGGACTGATCACACTTAACAGAAGAAAACATAATTTATGCTTACCTGATAAATTCCTTTCTTCTGTAGTGTGATCAGTCTACGGCCCGCCCTGTTTTTAAGGCAGGTAAATATTTTTTAATTTATACTCCAGTCACCACTTCACCCTTGGCTTTTCCTTTCTCGTTGGTCCTTGGTCGAATGACTGGGAGTGACGTAGAGGGGAGGAGCTATATGCAGCTCTGCTGGGTGAATCCTCTTGCACTTCCTGTTGGGGAGGAGTAATATCCCAGAAGTAATGATGACCCGTGGACTGATCACACTACAGAAGAAAGGAATTTATCAGGTAAGCATAAATTATGTTTTTTGAATAATTTAAATTTTCAGCATAAACACTACTAGTAGAGTCACATTCACAGTCAGCCTTTTGGGGCGCCCCTAACAACACACCACTTTTTATCCACTACTTTTATTCTAATTTGTGAGAAATTAGAATAGTTAGGAGGCTTGCACTGCAATCTCTAAGGAATAGTGTACACCCACTCACCTATTTTGTTTGATTATTAGCTTGCATTTGTGTGCATGGCTGCAGTTGTGTGGCTGTATTAGGGACCCAGGTATGTGGAAGAGACCTTGACGTGGTACCTGGGCTTGTCCCATTTGGCCAAATGCGTTAACTAACTCTACCGGTTTTGCTTTTTTGCTTTTTAATCCTAGCTGAGAGTTTGTGAGTACTGGACTTAATGTGTGTTGTATTATATATATATTGTAGATAATTGTAGGTATTGAAACAAGAAAAAAAGAACCCAGCACATAGAAGGTAGGATCCAAATGATGAAATAAAATTTCCAGTGAAAAAAAGGATAATAAAACGTAGCCTTTATTCAAGTCAGTAAGACTTATACATAAAACCTGCAAAAACACATCTGACCGGTTTCGGCGTGGATAGCCGTAATCCTAGATGTACAATTAGTCACACCTGAGCACCTTTTTATGCACAGGAGTACCTCCCTTTGGGAGTGGTTAAAAACAGCAGAAACAGAAGCAGGTGTAGAAAAATTTACATATGCATACATATAGCCAGAATAATAGTGTAGCCAATGAGTATGGTTGCAAAAACAGTTAAACCTTAATACTATTTGGCTGACTAAACTATGTATGTATAAACTTTGAAACAGATCTAGATAAACCATGAATGAAAAAATATGTATTAAACTATGAACAGCTATATTCTTATTAATTAAAGCTGAGCAATGGATTCAATAAATATATGAATATGAAGTGAGCAAATTAATGGCAGGCTAGGAGTAATGCATAGCAGACTGAGGGTATGTATACATATACTCAAAATTTGGCTGCTAAAAAGATGTCTAGATTGTAGTGAATACAAAAATGCAATTTAAGTTAAACACATAGTAGGATCATATCAAAGGAGCCACAAAAATGAAACTACCATGGAGGCAATAACTATATATGATTAAATGTTAACAATATAGCGATCTTATTCAATGCATACACACAATAGAAAAATATGTTTGTGTTAAACACATGGTACACCGGACTACACCCACACAAGAGAAGAGGCACTGAAATCATACGGTAACGTTCAACACAGCAATTTCTCATGCATTCTTTTGAATTATTGACAACATTGTGTTTAAGGCTGTGAATTACCTGCAGACTGTGCTTTTTGCTGACAGCTGACTTTGGATACGTCATGCAGCAATTTTAGCTGATGCAGCCTGGATATTTAAAGCGGTATACACGCAATCATATAAGTCACTGAAGTGTGGCTATTATCACTTTCATGCATGTTGTGTCTTCATTGTGACTTGCAATATCATCTTTACTTCAGAGTTTTACCGTATTAGGACCAGTGTGCCATTATTATTGTGTGGGACATAACGGTTTTATTTTATTTTGGCTTGGTAGTTGAAATCCTGAATGAACAGTGTTTATTTCTCATACACTCCCTGCCAGTTGCACATGGTAACAGCTCCCCCTAGTCTTTCTGTTTCACTCTGTGAACTGTTTTTTTCTTATTTAATTGTAGGTATTGTATTTAATTAATTTATTGATAGTGTAGTGTTAGGTTTAATTGTAACTTAGATTAGGATTTATTTTACAGGTAATTTTGAAATTATTTTAACTAGGTAACTATTAAATAGTTATTAACTATTTAATAGCTATTGTACCTGGTTAAAATAAATACAAATTTACCTGTAAAATAAATATTAATCCTAAAATAGCTACAATATAATTATAATTTATATTGTAGCTATATTAGGGTTTATTTTACAGGTAAGTATTTAGCTTTAAATAGGAATAATTTATTTAATAAGAGTTAATTTATTTCGTTAGATTTAAATTATATTTAATTTAGGGGGGTGTTAGGGTTAAAGTTAGACTTAGCTTTAGGGGTTAATAAATTTATTAGAGTAGCGGTGAGCTCCTGTCGGCAGATTAGGGGTTAATACTTGAAGTTAGGTGTCGGCAATGTTAGGGAGGGCAGATTAGGGGTTAATACTATTTATTATAGGGTTATTGAGGCGGGAGTGAGGCGGATTAGGGGTTAATACATTTATTATAGTAGCGCTCAGGTCCGGTCGGTAGATTAGGGGTTAATAAGTGTAGTTAGGTGGAGGCGACGTTGGGGGCGGCAGATTAGAGGTTAATAAATATAATGTAGGGGTCGGCGATGTTAGGGTAGCAGATTAGGGGTACATAGGGATAATGTAAGTAGCGGCGGTGTACAGAGCGGCAGATTAGGGGTTAAAAAAATATGCAGGGGTCAGCGATAGCGGGGGTGGCAGATTAAGGGTTAATAAGTGTAAGGTTAGGGGTGTTTAGACTCGGGGTACATGTTAGAGTGTTAGGTGCAGACATAGGAAGTGTTTCCCCATAGCAAACAATGGGGCTGCGTTAGGAGCTGAACGCGGCTTTTTTGCAGGTGTTAGGTTTTTTTTCAGCTCAAACAGCCCCATTGTTTTCTATGGGGGAATCGTGCACGAGCACGTTTTTGAAGCTTGCCGCGTCTGTAAGCAACTCTGGTATCGAGAGTTAAAGTTGCGTTAAATATGCTCTACGCTCCTTTTTTGGAGCCTAACGCAGCCATTCTGTGAACTCTCAATACCAGAGTTATTTAAAAGGTGCGGCCAGAAAAAAGCCAGCGTTAGCTACGCGGGTCGTTACCGACAAAACTCTAAATCTAGCCGTTAGATAGCTACAATATAATTAATAATTACATTGTAGCTATTTTAGGATTTATTTTTATTTTACAGGCAACTTTGTATTTATTTTAACTAGGTACAATAGCTATTAAATAGTTAATAACTATTTAATAGCTACCTAGTTAAAATTAGTACAAATTAACCTGCAAAATAAAACCTAACCTAAGTTACAATTACACCTAACACTACACTATCATTAAATTAATTAAATAAATTAACTACAATTACCTAAAATTAAATACAATAAAATAAAATAAACTATAGTACAAAAAAAACAAACACTAAATTACAGAAAATAAAAAAATTACAAAGAGTAAACTAATTACACCTAATCTAAGCCCCCTAATAAAATAAAAAAGCCCCCCAAAATAATAAAATTCCCTACCCTATACTAAATTACAAATAGCCCTTAAAAGGGCTTTTTGCGGGGCATTGCCCCAAAGTAATCAGCTCTTTTACCTGTAAAAAGAAGAAATACAACCCCCCCAACATTAAAACCCGCCACCCACACACCCAACCTTACTCTCAAACCCACCCAATCCCCCCTTAAAAAACCCTAACACTACCCCCTTGAAGATCACCCTACCTTGAGCCGTCTTCACCCAGCCAGGCAGAAGTCTACATCTGATCCGAGTACAAGTGGTCCTCCAGCCGGGCAGAAGTCATCATTAGTGATGTCGCGAATAGTTTGCCGGCGAATAGTTCCCGGCGAACATAGCTTGTTCGGTCTGCCCCCTATTCGTCATCATTGAGTAAACTTTGACCCTGTACCTCACAGTCAGCAGACACATTCCAGCCAATCAGCAGCAGACCCTCCCTCCCAGACCCTCCCAGCTCTTGGACAGCATCCATTTTAGATTCATTCGGAAGCTGCATTCTTAGTGAGAGGAGGGACAGTGTAGCTGCTGCTGATTTAATAGGGAAATCGATAGCTAGGCTAGTGTATTCAGTGTCCACTACAGTCCTGAAGGACTCATCTGATCTCTGCTGTAAGGACAGCACCCCAAAAGCCCTTTTTAGGGCTAGAACATCAGTCTGCTTTTTTTTTTCCTGTGTAATCTAATTGCAGTTGCATGCCTGCCAGCGTGTGTGTCAGGCTCACAGTGTATACTGTGCCCACTTGCCCAGTGCCACCACTCATATCTGGTGTAACAGTAGTGTTGTGTACATTTAAAAAAAAAACACTTTTTTGACTGTGAAATAATAGCAGTCAGTTTCCTTCACACGTGTGCATTTCAGGGCCTGCCAGGGCACAGTATCACACCAGTGCAACTCATATCTGGTGTAACAGTAGTGTACATTTAAAAAAAAAAAAAACCCTTTTTGACTGTGAAATAATAGCAGTCAGTTTCCTTCACACGTGTGCGTTTCAGGGCCTGCCAGGGCACAGTGTCACACCAGTGCAACTTATATCTGGTGTAACAGTAGTGTACATTTAACCCCTTAACATCCGAGGACGTGCAGGGTACGTCCTCTAAAAAAAGTCCCTTAACGACCAAGGACGTACCCTGCACGTCCTCGGTCTGGAAAGCTGCTGGAAGCGATCCTGATCACTTCCAGCTGCTTTACGGTTATTGCAGGATGCCTCTATATCAAGGCATCCTGCAATAACAAATTTTACCCCTCCGGTGCAGAGAGAGCCACTCTGTGGCCCTCTCTGCACCGGACATCGATGGCAGCATTCGTTGGTGGGTGGGAGCTGAAGTGGGAGGCGGGTAGGCGGCCATTGATGAGGTCTAAGTGAGAGAGAGGGGCGGGATCGGGATTGCCGGGGGGCGCGCGTGCGTGCACGGGAGGAGGCGGGCGGGCGGGCGCGTGCACGGGGAGGGAGTGGGTTGGAACCGCTACACTACAGAAAAATTGTTTTTGAAAGTGGGAGAAAGGGGGGGTAAATATATATATAAAAAATAAATCTAAGGGATCTGGGAGCGGGTGGGAGATTGGTATTGAGGGGGGGGGGGAAGCTACCCCACAGAAAAATTGGAAAAAAATAAAAATAAACATTTTATTTGCAAACTGGGTACTGGCAGACAGCTGCCAGTACCCAAGATGGCCCCCAATAAGGCAGAGGCGGAGGGTTAGAGAGCTGTTTTGGGGGGGATCAGGGAGATTGGGGGCTAACAACAGCATATGTAAATATTCTAAAAAAAGATATGAAAAGGTATCTTTTTTTTTTTTTTAGTACTGGCAGACTTTCTGCCAGTACTTAAGATGGCGGGGACAATTGTGGGGTGGGGGAGGGAAGAGAGCTCTTTGGGAGGGATCAGGGGGTCTGATGTGTGAGGTGGGAAGCTGATCTCTACACTAAAGATAAAATTAACCCTGCAAGCTTCCTACAAGCTACCTAATTAACCCCTTCACTGCTGGGCATAATTCACGTGTTGAACAGCCTTCTTATTACCAAAAAGCAACACCATAGCCATATATGTCTGCTATTTCTGAACAAAGGGGATCCCAGAGAAGCATTTGCAACCATTTGTGCCATAATTGCACAAGCTGTTTGTAAATAATTTCAGTGAGAAACCTAAAGTTTGTGAAAAAGTTGACAATTTTTTTTAATTTGATCGCAATTGGCGGTGAAATGGTGGCATGAAATATACCAAAAAGGGCCAAGATCAATACTTGGGGTTGTCTACTACTCTACACTAAAGCTAAAATTAACCCTGCAAGCTCCCTACAAGCTCCCTAATTAACCCCTGCACTGGGAGGGATCAGGGGGTCTGATGTGTGAGGTGGGAAGCTGATCTCTACACTAAAGATAAAATTAACCCTGCAAGCTTCCTACAAGCTACCTAATTAACCCCTTCACTGCTGGGCATAATTCACGTGTTGAACAGCCTTCTAATTACCAAAAAGCAACGCCAAAGCCATATATGTCTGCTATTTCTGAACAAAGGGGATCCCAGAGAAACATTTACAACCATTTGTGCCATAATTGCACAAAATGTTTGTAAATGATTTCAGGTAGAAACCAAAAATTTGGAAAAATGTAAAGTTTTTTTTTTATTTGATCGCATTTGGCGGTGAAATGGTGGCATGAAATATACCAAAATGGGCCTAGATCAATACTTTGGGTTGTCTACTACACTACACTAAAACTACCCCAAAAAGGGCCAAGATCAATACTTGGGGTTGTCTACTACACTACACTAAAGCTAAAATTAACCCTGCAAGCTCCCTACAAGCTCCCTAATTAACCCCTGCACTGCTGAGCATAATACACGTGTGGTGCGCAGTGGCATTTATCGGCCTTTTAATTACCAAAAAGCAATGACAAAGCCATATATGCCTGCTATTTCTTAGCAAAGGGGATCCCAGAGAAAAATTTACAACCAATCATGCCATAATTGCACAAGCTGCTTGTAAATAATTTCAGTGAGAAGCCGAAAGTTTGTGAAAAAATTTGTGAAAAAGTGAACAATTTTTTTTATTTGATCGCATTTGGTGGTGAAATGGTGGCATGAAATATACCAAAATGGGCCTAAATCAATACTTTGGGATGTCTTCTAAAAAAAAAATATATGCATGTCAATGGATATTCAGGGATTCCTGACAGATATCAGTGTTCCAATGTAACTAGCGCTAATTTTGAAAAAAAAGTGGTTTGGAAATAGCAAAGTGCTATTTGTATTTATGGCCCTATAACTTGCAAAAAAAAAAAGCAAAGAAGATGTAAACATTGGGTAATTCTAAACTCAGGACAAAATTTAGAAACTATTTAGCATTTTTGGTGGTTGTAAATATGTAACAGATTTTGGGGGTCAAACTTAGAAAAAGTTTGTTTTTTTCCATTTTTCCTCATATTTTATATATTTTTTTCATAGTAAATTATAAGATATGATGAAAATAATGGTATCCTTAGAAAGTCCATTTAATGGCGAGAAAAATGGTATATAATATGTGTGGGTACAGTAAATGAGTAAGAGGAAAATTACAGCTAAATACAAACACAGCAGAAATGTAAAAATAGCCTTGGTCCCAAACGGACAGAAAATGGAAAAGTGCTGTGGTCATTAAGGGGTTAAAAAAAATCCCACTTTTTTGACTAGGAAATAATAGCAGTCAGTTTCCTTCACACGTGTGCGTTTCAGGGCCTGCCAGGGTACAGTGTCACACCAGTGCAACTCATATCTGGTGTAACAGTAGTGTACATTAAAAAAAAAAACTAGAAATTTGACTGTGAAATAATAGCAGTTAGTTTCCTTCACACGTGTGCGTTTCAGGGCCTGCCAGGGCACAGTGTCACACCAGTGCAACTCATATCTCGTGTAACAGTAGTGTACATTAAAAAAAAAAAACTAGAAATTTGACTGTGAAATAATAGCAGTCAGTTTCCTTCGCACGTGTGCGTTTCAGGGCCTGCCAGGGCACAGTGTCACACCAGTGCAACTCATATCTGGTGTAACAGTAGTGTACATTAAAAAAAAAAAACTAGAAATTTGACTGTGAAATAATAGCAGTCAGTTTCCTTCACACGTGTGTGTTTCAGGGCCTGCCAGGGCACAGTGTCACACCAGTGCAACTCATATCTGGTGTAACAGTAGTGTACATTAAAAAAAAAAACTAGAAATTTGACTGTGAAATAATAGCAGTCAGTTTCCTTCACACATGTGCGTTTCGGGGCCTGCCAGGGCACAGTGTCACACCAGTGCAACTCATATCTGGTGTAACAGTAGTGTACATTTAAAAAAAAATACAATTTTGACTGTAATAGATTGAATAGCAGTTAGTTGTCTGCAAGCGTGTGTTACAGGCCTACAGCGTCTACTCTGTCAACTTCTGCCAGTGCACAGCGCCACTCATATTTGTTGTCACAGTAGCTTGCACGCATAGTACCACTAATTGGAAAAAAAAATGACAGGCAGAGGCAGGCCACCCCGCAGGGGCCGTCGTGTTCGGGGTGCTGTGATTCCTTTTGGCCCTAGAATAATGCCCAGTGTTCAGAGGCCACGTACCCTGAACTCGAAAAGTTCTGAGGACATAGTTGACTGGCTAACACAGGACACCCAATCTTCTGCAGCTTCTGCTCAGAACCTTGACGCACCATCCACCTCCAGCTTAGTTTTAGGCACCTCTCAAGTTACCACTCGCCAGCCTGCTGCCACCACCAACACTAGCACCACAGCCGCTTCACTTGATCTGTCAGAGGAGTTATTTACACATCAGTTGGAAGAAATGAGTGATGCGCAACCATTATTGCCAGAGGATGTAGATAACAGGGATATGTCTCAGTCAGGCAGCATTACACGCATGGACGTACGGTGTGATGATGATGTTGTACCCGCTGCTGCTTCCTTTGCTGAGTTGTCAGATACAAGTGAAGCAGTTGATGATGACGATGCGTCCGTGGATGTCACGTGGGTGCCCACTAGAAGAGAAGAAGAACAGGGGGAAAGTTCAGTTGGGGAGACAGAGAGGAGGAGGAGATGACTTGGAAGCAGGGGGAGGTCATCGCAAGGAGCTAGTGGCACAGTCAGACACCATGCATCGGCACCCGGGGTCAGCCAGACAGCACGCCAATCAACTGCTGTTGCCACCATCAGAATGCCGTCATTGCAGAGCTCAACAGTGTGGCATTTATTTGGTGTGTCTGCCTCTGACAACAGCGATGCCATTTGCAACCTGTGCCAAAAGAAACTGAGTCGTGGAAAGTCCAACACCCACCTAGGTACAACTGCTTTGAGAAGGCACATGATTGCACATCACAAATGCCTATGGGATCAACACATGAGTACAAGCAGCACACAAACTCAAAGCTGCCATCCTCCTCCTGGTCCAGCATCTTCAGCCACGTCAACCACTGCTGTCCTCCTTGCCCCCTCTCAACCATCCGCCACTCCGTCTCTCGCCTTGAGCAGTTCCTGCTCATCTGCCCACAGTCAGGTGTCTGTCAAGGACATGTTTGAGCATAAGAAGCCAATGTCACAAAGTCACCCCCTTGCCCGGCATCTGACAGCTGGCTTGTCTGAACCCTTAGCCCGCCAGCTTTTACCATACAAAAATTTCTTTGCTCAAAAGGCAATCCCCAACCTGTACTCGATTGTGCAAAAGGAAGTAATGGCATGTCTGGCACACAGTGTTGGGCAAGGGTCCATCTGACCACTGATACCTGGTCTGCAAAGCATGGTCAGGGCAGATATATCACCGACACTGCGCATTGGGTAAACCTGCTGACGGCTGCCAAGCATGGAATGCGTGGCTCTGCAGAGGAGTTGGTGACAGTGCCACGACTTGCAGGCAGGCCTGCTGCCACCTCCTCTACTCCTCCTACTCCATCCTCTTCCATAACCTCCTCGGCTGAGTTCTCTTCTGGTGCTGTGTCTTGCTCCACATCAACGGCACCCCCCCAGCTTCCCAGGTACTATTCCACATCCCGGATACGGCAGTGTCACGCCGTCTTGGGGTTGACTTGCCTGAAAGCAGAGAGTCACACCGGACCAGCACTCCCGTCCACCCTGAGCGCACAGGTGGATCAGTGGCTGACTCCGCACCAACTGGAGATCTGCAAAGTGGTTTGTGACAATCGAAGAAATTTGTTGGCGGCATTGAATTTGGGCAAGTTGACACATGTGCCGTGCATGGCACATGTGTGTAATCTGATCGTACAATGCTTTGTGCATAACTACCCAGGCTTAGCAGGCCAGGAAGGTGTGTGGCTATTTCAGGCATTCCTACATGGCCATGGCGCACTTTTCAGATATCCAGCAGCGAAACAACATGCCAGTGAGGCGCTTGATTTGCGACAGCCCGACACGTTGGAATTCAACACTCCTAATGTTCGACCACCTGCTCCAACAAGAAGAAGCCGTTAACGACTATTTGTATGTCCTGGGTGCTAGGACAGCCTCTGCGGACCTGGGAATTTTTTTGCCATGTTACTGGACGCTCATGCGCAATGCCTGTAGGCTCATGCATCCTTTTGAGGAGGTGACAAACCTAGTCAGTCGCACCAAAGGCACCATCAGCGACATCACACCATTTGTTTTCTTCCTGGAGTGTGCCCTGCAAAGAGTGCTGGATCAGGCCGTAGATGAGCGTGAAGAGGAAGAGTTGTGGTCACCATCACCACCAGAAACAGCCTTATCAGCATCGCTTGCTGGACCTGCGGCAACGCTGGAAGAGGATTGTGAGGAAGAGGAGTCAGAGGAGGAATGTGGCTTTGAGGAGGAGGAGGAAGACCAACCACAACAGGCATCCCAGGGTGCTCGTTGTCACCTATCTGGTACCCGTGGTGTTGTACGTGGCTTGGGGGAAGAACATACCTTCAGTGAGATCACTGAGGACGAGGAATGGGACATGAGTAGCTCGGCATCCAACCTTGTGCAAATGGGGTCTTTCATGCTGTCGTGCCTGTTGAGGGACCCTCGTATAAAAACGGCTAAAGGAGAACGACCTGTACTGGGTGTCCACGCTACTAGACCCCCGGTATAAGCAGAAAGTGCCTGAAATATTACCGAATTACCACAAATCGTAAAGGATGCAGCAGTTCCAAAATAAATTAAAAAGTATGCTTTACACAGCATATAAGGGTGATGTCACAGCACAACGGGAATCTAACAGGGGAAGAGGTGAAAGTAATCCTCCTCCTCCCACGACCACGCCGGCAAGGACAGGATGCTTTACAGACGTGTTGTTGATGGAGGACATGCAGAGCTTTTTAAGTCCTACGAATTGCCACAGCCCTTCGGGGTCCACCCTCAGAGAACGACTCGACTGACAGGTAGCAGACTACCTTGCCTTAACTGCAGATATCGACACTCTGAGGAGCGATGAACCCCTTGACTACTTGGTGTGCAGGCTTGACTTGTGGCCTGAGCTATCCCAATTTGTGATAGAACTTCTGGCCTGCCCCGCTTCAAGTGTCCTGTCAGAAAGGACCTTCAGTGCAGCAGGAGGTATTGTCACTGAGAAGAGAAGTCACCTAGGTCAAAAAAGTCTAGATTACCTCACCTTTATTAAGATGAATGAGGGATGGATCCCGAAGGGACTGACAGTGGGCGATACATTCAACTAAAAAAGGCCTGATGAGATGAGCTGCCTTGGGCTGAAAATGGTCCACAAGCTGCTGTATTTTATCTCTGAATGCCGGATGACTTGCGTGACTTATCCGCCACCAACTAGGGTTCAAGCCGTAATGTTTTAGGGCACTTTCTGCCTGTTAAACAAACATAAATTTTTCTGGCCACTGCTACAACAGCGGCTGCAACAATACCTAATTTTTCAGGCATGTGTACATGCCTAATTTTTCTGGCCTCTGGTGCTGCACTGTGGCTTCAAAAACAAAACCAAAAAAAGGCACATAACAGGGATTAAACTGATAGGAATAGTACTACTTAACACACCTTATAATAACGCAGAGAGAGGCAATGCAGAGAGAGGAGTCTGAAGAAGAGGAGTTAGAGGAGGAAGGTGGCTTTGAGGATGTGGAAGACCAAACACAGCAGGCGTCCCAGGAGGCTTGTTGTCACCTTTTGGGGACCCTTGGTGTTGTATGTGGCTGGGTGGAGGAAGAGACCTTCAATGACATCAGTGAGGACAAGGAACGGGACATGGCTAGCTTGGTATCCAACCTTGTGCAAATGGGGAGATTGTGGTTGTGCAAATGGACTGTTTGCGGTTGTTTGCGGTGCGTTAAACTGGGAGTTTGGTCTGTCACTGTGAAGCGGGCGTAACCCTTACACTACTTGATCTATACAACAGCATACCTGATGTTTTAAAGCACGTTATTCCAAACAATTTAGGAATGTTAGGTGATTTATGCCCTTTATGGATTAAAACCAGACTCTGCATCAACTATGTAATTTTCCTTGGGGATTTTGCCATGGATCCCCCTCCGGCATGCCACAGTCCAGGTGTTAGTCCCCTTGAAACAACTTTTCCATCACTATTGTGGCCAGAAAGAGTCCCTGTGGGTTTTAAAATTCGCCTGCCCATTGAAGTCTATGGCGGTTCGCCCGGTTCGCCCGTTCGCGAACATTTGCGGAAGTTCGCGTTCGCCGTTCGCGAACAGAAAATTTTATGTTCGCGACATCACTAGTCATCATCCGATCCGGGTAGTTTTAAATAATGCATATTCCTGTGACAACTTTTGAGCACATGTGAAAACTTAAGCACAAAAGACGTGTTTAGATCTTATATTAAGTATTAAATGTTAAATGATCCTAGGCATAGCACATTCATATAGGTATATTGCTTAAAAACGTTCATGAGACATAGAGGCCTATTTATGATTCAGATAAAGCATGCAATTTTAAGCAACTTTCTAATTTACTTCTATTATCAATTTTTCTTTGTTCTCTTGCTATCTTTATTTGAAAAAGAAGGCATCTAAGCTAAGGAGCCAGCAAATGTTTGGTTCAGTACCATGGACAGCACTTGTTTATTGGTGCTGTCCAATCAGCAAAGACAACCCAGGTTGTTCACCAAAAATGCGCCGGCATCTAAACTTACATTCTTGCTTTTCAAATAAACATACCAAGAGAATGAAGAAAATTTGATAATAGGATTAAATTAAAAAGTTGCTTAAAATCGCATGCTCTATCTGAATCACAAAAGAAAAAAATTGGGTTCAGTGTCCCTTTAAGTTTACCCTTAGCAAGTTTACACTTAGCTTACAATTATCCAACAGTCCACTATTAAATACCATAGGCCTAGATTTAGAGTTTGGCGGTAGCCGTCAAAACCAGCGTTAGAGGCTCCTAACGCTTGTTTTTTACGGACTCCGGTATTTAGAGTTTAGTTGCCGACACTCAAAAATCACCCAACGCACAAATCTCTACCGACAGCTCAAACCCAGTAGTTAACATATACCGACAAAATAAACATCCACGAATCACAAAACAAATATTACACAAAGTACACTTACACTGATACAAACACTACACTATATTTATTTTTCAGATTTAATATTTTTTCTTCAAAATACAAAGGATCAAAGTTGCGAGATCTCGGGTGTTAGAAAAAAAACAACACAAATCCATTTTGCCATTGACTTACATTACACACGGGAAAAGACCCTCATATAGCTACATCTAACTAATAAGATTATCACAAACATACACTCATCGATGCATACAAACAATATACACCACATTACATACACAAAAAAGTTATTTATTACAAAATGAACATGATTTAGTTACTTTTTCACACAAGCTCATGACGTCACTCACTTTACGAGGAAAACCAGTCTTTGAAAAAAAATTTACCAAAATTTTGAGCCTCCATTGACTTCTATGGGGAAGACGTGCTCGTGCACGCGACAGACAGATTTCCCTAACGCACGCAAATAGCGTAGACAAAAAAAACTCCAAATACCAGCGCTAGAAATAGGAAAAAAAACATGCTTTTCTGCGTTACACCCAGCTATGAAAATAGATCAAGAAATGACTATTTCCCTTTGGTGGACTTATGGATTGTACTTATTGAATATTCACAACAGCATTAACTTGTTTCATACTTTTATATTACATCAACTACAAATCAACATCACTAGTAACAAACTTTTTTAACAAAAAAATCACATTTAAACGGACACAAAAATAATTTAAACATTTCAGGATTCACAAACAGTACACAATGGGAAACACCTCTCATTTACCTTTATTATTGCATTTCATTTATTCAACTCATATGCTTGCAGCAACTGCATATCTACATAGGCTTAACACATGATCAGTCATGGATGCACATACATTACTTTTAGCATTCACTCATACATGTGCATTCAAATGATGGGGGAAAAACACATTACATTCTCTCTAGGAATCACAAAACAGAACATATGGATTTTACTGTACTTTTAACATCAAGGGGCGCGATCCGATATAGATCGCAGTTTGCGGCGCAAGCGAGGGAACCCACGTCACCCGCAGTTTCAGCTCGCAACTCGAGCCATCCAATATGCGGCGCCGTCACTTGCTAAAGTGGCGCAAGTCTCACAAACCAGCGATATCCAGAAATCTGCGTAAGTACAGATTTTTGGAGTCGCCAGTGACTTGCGCCACGTTAGAAACTGCCGACGCCTATAAAACCTGACTAAAGTCTAAATCACCCGCACTGTCTAACACGCCTCCTAAACATAGCCCGACACGTCTAACACGCCTCCCTAACATAGCCCGACACGTCTAACCCTCTATCCGCTATCCCCCCTCAATTTCCTAACAATAAAAAAGCTATTAACCCCTAAACCGCCGCTCCCGGACCCCGCCGCAACCTAATAAAGTTATTAACCCCTAAACTGTCGCGCCCGTACCCCGCCACCAGCTATATTATATCTATAACCCACTAAAGTGAGCCCCTAACACCGCCGCCATCTATATTAAAATTATTAACCCCTAATGTAAGCCCCTAACACCGCCGCCATCTCTATTAAAATGATTAACCCCTAATTTAATCTACCTACCCCGCCGCCAGCTATATTATCTATGTTAACCCTAAGTATATTATAGTTAATATAGTTATTACATTATATATATTAACTATATTAACCCTAATTATATTAGGGTTAATATAGTTAATATAGTTACTATAGTATTTATATTAACTATATTAACTCTATCTAACCCTAACACCCCTAACTAAATTTATATTAAATTAATCTAATTCATTTATAAACTAAAATATTCCTATTTAAATCTAAATACTTACCTATAAAATAAACCCTAAGATAGCTACAATATAATTAATAATTACATTGTAGCTATGTTAGAGTTAATATTTATTTTACAGGTAAATTGTTAATTATTTTAACTAGGTATAATAGCTATTAAATAGTTATTAACTATTTAATATCTACCTAGTTAAAATAATTACCCTATTACCTGTAAAATAAATCCTAACCTAAGTTACAAATACACCTACACTATCAATAAATTAAATAAACTACAAACATCTATCTAAAAATACAATTAAATTAACTAAACTAAATTACAAAAAAAAAAAAAACACTAAATTACAAAAAATAAAAAAAGATTACAAGATTTTTAAGCTAATTACACCTATTCTAAGCCCCCTAATAAAATAATAAACCCCCAAAATAAAAAAAATTCCCTGCCCTATTCTAAATTAAAAAAAGTTCAAAGCTCTTTACCTTACCAGCCCTTAAAAGGGCCTTTTGTGGGGCATGCCCCAAAGAATTCAGCTCTTTTGCATACAAATACAATACCCCCCCCCCATTACAACCCACCACCCACATACCCCTATTCTAAAACCGCCCAAACCCCCCTTAAAAAAGCCTAACACTACCCCCCTGAAGATCTCCCTACCTTGTCTTCACCACACCGGGCCGAACTCCTGATCCGATCCGGGCGATGTCTTCCTCCAAGCGGCAAAGAAGAATTCTTCCTCCGGCGATGTCTTCCTCCAAGCGGCAAAGAAGAATTCTTCCTCCGGCGACGTCTTCCTCCAAGCGGCAGCAAAGTCTTCATTCTTCCGGCGACATCTTCAATCTTCTTTCTTCGCTCCACCGCCGCGGAGCATCCATCCCGGCCGATGACTGAACGACGAATGAGGTACCTTTAAATGACGTCATCCAAGATGGCGTCCGCCGAATTCCGATTGGCTGATAGGATTCTATCAGCCAATCGGAATTAAGTTAGAAAAATCTGATTGGCTGATTGAATCAGCCAATCAGATTCAAGTTCAATCCGATTGGCTGATCCAATCAGCCAATCAGATTGAGCTTGCATTCTATTGGCTGTTCCGATCAGCAAATAGAATGCGAGCTCAATCTGATTGGCTGATTGGATCAGCCAATCGGATTGAACTTGAATCTGATTGGCTGATTCAATCAGCCAATCAGATTTTTCTAACTTAATTCTGATTGGCTGATAGAATCCTATCAGCCAATCGGAATTCGGCGGACGCCATCTTGGATGACGTCATTTAAAGGTACCTCATTCGTCATTCAGTCATCGGCCGGGATGGATGCTCCGCGGCGGCGGAGCGAAGAAAGAAGATTGAAGATGCCGCCGGAAGAATGAAGACTTTGCTGCCGCTTGGAGGAAGACGTCGCCGGAGGAAGAATTCTTCTTTGCCGCTTGGAGGAAGACATCGCCGGAGGAAGAATTCTTCTTTGCCGCTTGGAGGAAGACATCGCCCGGATCGGATCAGGAGTTCGGCCCGGTGTGGTGAAGACAAGGTAGGGAGATCTTCAGGGGGGTAGTGTTAGGCTTTTTTAAGGGGGGTTTGGGTGGTTTTAGAATAGGGGTATGTGGGTGGTGGGTTGTAATGGGGGGGGGGGTATTGTATTTGTATGCAAAAGAGCTGAATTCTTTGGGGCATGCCCCACAAAAGGCCCTTTTAAGGGCTGGTAAGGTAAAGAGCTTTGAACTTTTTTTAATTTAGAATAGGGCAGGGAATTTTTTTTATTTTGGGGGTTTATTATTTTATTAGGGGGCTTAGAATAGGTGTAATTAGCTTAAAAATCTTGTAATCTTTTTTTTGTTTTTTGTAATTTAGTGTTTTTTGTTTTTTTGTAATTTAGTTTAGTTAATTTAATTGTATTTATAGATAGATGTTTGTAGTTTATTTAATTTATTGATAGTGTAGGTGTATTTGTAACTTAGGTTAGGATTTATTTTACAGGTAATTGGGTAATTATTTTAACTAGGTAGATATTAAATAGTTAATAACTATTTAATAGCTATTATACCTAGTTAAAATAATTAAAAATTTACCTGTAAAATAAATATTAACCCTAACATAGCTACAATGTAATTATTAATTATATTGTAGCTATCTTAGGGTTTATTTTATAGGTAAGTATTTAGATTTAAATAGGAATATTTTAGTTTATAAATGAATTAGATTAATTTAATATAAATTTAGTTAGGGGTGTTAGGGTTAGATAGAGTTAATATAGTTAATATAAATACTATAGTAACTATATTAACTATATTAACCCTAATATAATTAGGGTTAATATAGTTAATATATATAATGTAATACCTATATTAACTATAATATACTTAGGGTTAATATAGATAATATAGCTGGCGGCGGGGTAGGTAGATTAAATTAGGGGTTAATCATTTTAATAGAGATGGCGGCGGTGTAAGGGGCTTTCATTAGGGGTTAATAATATTAATATAGCTGGCGGCGGTATAGGGGGATTAGAATAGGGGTTAATAATTTTTATATAGGTGGCGGCGGTGTAAGGGGTCAGATTAGGGGAAAGATAAGGTAGATGACAGCGGTGTAAGGGGTTCTAATTAGGGGATAGATAAGGTAGATGGCGGTGGTTTTAGGGGCTCACAGTAGGGGGTTAGTTTATGTAGATGGCGGCGGGGTCCGGGAGCGGCGGTTTAGGGGTTAATAACTTTATTAGGGATTTCGGGGGGGGGGATCGCGGTTGACAGGTAGATATACATTGAACATGCGTTAGGTGTTAGGTTTATTTTAGAAGATCGTGGTTGACAGGGAGATAGACATTGCGCATGCGTTAGGTGTTAGGTTTATTTTAGAAGATCGCGGTTTACAGGGAGATAGACATTGCGCATGCGTTAGGTGTTAGGTTTATTTTAGCAGCCAGTTTAGGGAGTTACGGGGCTCCAATAGTCAGCGTAAGGCTTCTTACGGCTGCTTTTTGTGGCGAGGTGAAAATGGAGTAAGTTTTCTCCATTTTCGCCACGTAAGTCCTTACGCTGCATATTGGATACCAAACTGCGCTGGTTTGGTATACCTGCCTATAGCCCAAAAAACTACGGGCAACGGCAGAAATATACGCGCGTAACTTCTAGGTTACGCTGTATATAGGATACCAAACCAGCGCAAATATTGGCGTCGCCGGCTTTTGCGGGCGACGATTTTTATCGGATGGACCCCATGATTCCATTACAATAAACCATTAGGAATTACGTACAAGAAGAACATCATTACACCAGATTACAGATGTCACTTTATGGGAAGGAACAACAATGCCAGACCGCTATATAGAAGTCAGCATATGTGGGACACAATCACAATATATACGTAGATGTACATAACACGCATCACCCATCACGCAACCACAAAGCACACATTTATATTTTATTCAGCACACAATAACAATGTAGCACAATACAACAACACAATGAGGATTTCAGAACTACATAGGCAGGTTAATAATATGATGACGTCATTAGAAGATTCAACCATACACATTACAGATTCACGACTGTACCGCCCCTTTCTGAACTTTAACACTCAATACTACAATACAACATATACGTAAACAACAGTTTGGAACAACATTATTAGGGCGATTTGAATGGGACAATTAATAAATATTGTCAGATCGCAAATCACTTATATATATAATACTACAGATGACAGCTGGAAGTTATTCAGCATTAGTGCGATTTTAAAGGGACGCATACAATATTTACATCTCGGCAATTACTTATATATATAATACTACAGATGACAGCCGGAAGTTATTCAGTATTATTGAGATTTGAATGGGACGCATACAATATTTACATCTCGGCAATCACTTATATATACAATACTACAGATGGCAGACGGGAAGTTCTGAATTATTATTGCGATTTTAAAGGGACGCATACAATATTTACATCTCGGCAATCACTTATATATACAATACTACAGATGGCAGACGGGAAGTTCTGAATTATTATTGCGATTTTAAAGGGACGCATACAATATTGACATCTCGGCAATCACTTATATATACAATACTACAGATGGCAGACGGGAAGTTCTGAATTATTATTGTTATTTTAAAGAGACGCGTACAATATTGACAGCTCGCCAATCACTTATATATACAATACTACAGATGGCAAATGTTACTTTATCGTTTTCAAACAATGTTGCAGCAACATTGATGGATCACATTCGATGCACATTATACACAACTATGCACTTTCATTCATGTTAGCCTGGACGTGTGCTTGTTACTATAAGATTGCGTTTAATAAATATTGATTACGCATATGATCAAACATTACAAACATGCACTGTATGTGTGATATTTTACACTTTCACATTGAGATTCATTGGGGGAAAACAACATTTCAGCAAACAACAAAAAAACGCCCACTGTGAAAGCATTCGCGCCACTCACATACAAACAAGTGAATACAATCAGCAATCATTACAAACTCACTACCATTGGACTAATTGTACTACATGGCCAATGCATCACTTGTGATCCACATCAGATCAAGTGCATACCTTGTTACGCTGTTTTGAAAGATGGATGACATGGTAGACGCTGCTGGTACTGCTATTGGCGAACTAGCTGTTGATCGAATCAGGCAGCCTCGGCGGCTCAGACTGAGACGAAGGGGTCGTCTGGTTCGAGGTCCTCGTATCTACAGGGTGAGACCCACCTTGGAAAACATGAGCGACTTTGAGGTTTATGATAAGTATCGGCTCAATCGCGAACAGCTCATTGGCCTTTACGATCTTCTTAAACCTCATTTGGAGCCACGTATAAGAATAAGGACTGCTGTTCCCGCCATGAGTAAGATGCTAAGTTGTCTATACGTCCTGGCCTCCGGGAGTTTTCAATCCAGAGAAATGTACATGCATGGCCTGGCTCAAGGTACATTCTCTGTGGTGTTTGATAACTTTCTGGACGCCATGGTACGTTTCAGTAAGCAATACATAGGATTCCCACAAAATGATGGTGATTGGAGGCGCCTGAAGCGGGAATTCTTTGCTATTGCTCAATTGCCCAATGTCTTGGGAGCCATAGATTGTACCCACATTGCGCTGCGTGCTCCAATTGATGACTTGCCCTTCAGAAATCGCAAACATTTTCATAGCCTCAACGTGCAGTATGTTTGTGACGCACAGATGAGGATTATGCATGTGTGTGCGAATTTTGGAAGAGCTTGTCATGATGCCCGCATCCTCGCTCAGTCGTCCCTGTGGAGACCGTTTGAGGAAAGACAAATGCCCCCTGGTTATCTCGTTGGTGAGTATTTGTGCACAACATGGTTAATTAGTTTGACAATTGCCACTGTAGTTTTAAAATGTTAGCGTAATGTTCAGCTATAGGATGCAATTTAACCATTTATTTTTATTTCCGCAAATGTCTATTTTTAGTTCAATGCAGATATGTAGCAAGTCTTACCTTAAATGCTAAGATAGAGAATGCAATGTAACCATTTAGTTTGCATTTTACACAAGGTTTGGTTTAGGAGAAATACGCATATGTAACATGTCTTAGCTGAAATGGGAAGATATTAGCTCATGCAATTTAACCATGTCATTGTCTCTTTCTGCTAATGTCTAGTTTTAGTTCAATGCAGATATGTAGCATGTCTTACCTTAAATGCTCAGATAGAGAATGCAATGTAACCATTTAGTTTGCATTTTACACAAGGTTTGGTTTAGGAGAAATACGCATATGTAGCATGTCTTAGCTGAAATGGGAAGATAGAGAATAATATTGAACTAGATTATTCTTTTAAAAAATAAACATTTGTTAGTGGATTATCGTGTACAAAAACTTTTATTGGACTCAAAATACTATTTTGAGGATTCAGTTTGAATTATGTTCTGTTCATCATTTATAGGTGATTCTGGGTACATGAGCCGGCCTTGGCTTATTACACCCTTGCGTAGCCCGACTGATGTGTCTGAGGAGCGCTACAATAGGGCTCATTAGAGAACCAGGGCGGTGGTTGAACGAATGTTCGGGCTCCTGAAGATGAGGTTCAGGTGCCTTGACAGGTCTGGAGGAGCCCTCCAGTACAACCCAAAGAAGGTGGCTAAGATCGTTATAGCCTGTAGTGTCCTGCATAATATTGCACAGCGGGCTGGGATGCTGCAGGGCATCCAGGCGCACCGAAACCTCCTCAGAGATGAGGAGGATGATCCTGTTCTAGAGGAGCCATTCCGGGACGAGGGGCTCAATGTCAGAGCAGACATCATCAACCGCCATTTTAGACGGTAAATAATAGAAGTTAGACTGGAGTATTGTCAATAGATGTGAACTCTAGGGAAATGACAAGTAGAGAATTGTGCAAACATGTTAGGATTGTTCATCAAATGCTAAAAATGTGTTTGATTTATTAATATAGGTGATGCTCTGGTCATTGGGTCCTGTAGCGAGTCTTTGCCACCTGGTTTTTAAAGAGGACATCAGCTGGTAAGTATAAATGTATGGACTGTTGCTGGCATGAATTGTACACAAATACATCATATGGCATACATTTTCTAAACTAGTATTTAGTTTACACTTTACTTAAAATGTAAATACTCAGAAAGGGATCCTCTAGCATAACTATCCTCTAGCATGACTATGGTTCAATGTCACACATTAGAGGTTTGTTCTGCTCAATATGACTCATCTTCACACTTGATAGAATATAACACAAGATGCTACACACGCTTAGTAAGCTAGTGACTGAAATATATTCAGAAATGGGGGGTGAGAGAGGGGTACAGAACTGATTCACACACTTGTATTAGTAATTTTAAAAAACAATTTTATGCCATTAGGGAGATGACTTCATGTAAAGACTGAAAGGGAAGAATTTGAAGAATGACAGTGAAGAATTCCCAGACTGACAGTGGAAAAAGACAAGATTGAAATTGAAGAATACCAATGGGATCATGTCTGGCATTATCTTTCAAATCTGCTGACCTTCAAAACCATACAAAGACATGTTCACATGGTAAGTGCCAACTATTTGATAGAATAAGGCTGTGGAGGCATCCTATTGGAGACACTTAGATTATTTTCTAAATTTTAGATGGTATTTCACAGTCCTCTATTTTTGAAATGATAAATAAGACACCTATTGAAGATCAACTGTTTACCCCTGAATTGACTTTCAAAGACCATGCATTATCCAGGTTGGTTTACCAATGCATGCTAGTTAAGAATCACAGGAAGAATGTCGAATATTAGTAGCTTACATACATTAGTCATACTTAGTTCATAATTAGATATTTAGGTATCACAATCAGACACTTAGATGATTTTACTTTTTTAGATGGTATTTCAGTCCTCTATTTTATGAAATGATGAATAATACACCTATTGAAGATCAACTGTTTACCCCTGAATTGACTTTCAAAGACCATGCATTATCCAGGTTGGTTTACCAATGCATGCTAGTTAAGAATCACAGGATGAATGTCAAATATTAGTAGCTTAATACATTAGTCATACTTAGTTCATAATTAGATATTTAGGTATCACAATCAGACACTTAGATGATTTTACTTTTTTAGATGGTATTTCAGTCCTCTATTTTATGAAATGATGAATAAGACACCTATTGAAGATCAACTGTTTACCCCTGAATTGACTTTTAAAGATCATGCATTATCCAGGTTGGTTTACCAATGCATGCTAGTTAAGAATCACAGGAAGAATGTCGATTATTAGTAGCTTACATACATTAGTTATACTTTGTTCATAATTAGATATTTAGGTATCACAATCAGACACTTAGATGATTTTACTTTTTTAGATGGTATTTCAGTCCTCTATTTTATGAAATGATGAATAAGACACCTATTGAAGATCAACTGTTTACCCCTGAATAGACTTTCAAAGACCATGCATTATCCAGGTTGGTTTACCAATGCATGCTAGTTAAGAATCACAGGAAGAATGTTGAATATTAGTAGCTTACATACATTAGTCATACTTAGTTCATAATTAGATATTTAGGTATCACAATCAGACACTTAGATGATTTTACTTTTTTAGATGGTATTTCAGTCCTCTATTTTATGAAATGATGAATAAGACACCTATTGAAGATCAACTGTTTACCCCTGAATTGACTTTCAAAGACCATGCATTATCCAGGTTGGTTTACCAATGCATGCTAGTTAAGAATCACAGGAAGAATGTCGAATATTAGTAGCTTACATACATTAGTCATACTTAGTTCATAATTAGATATTTAGGTATCACAATCAGACACTTAGATTATTTTCTAATTTTTAGATTGGATTTTTAGTCCTCTATTTATGAAATGATGAATAAGACACCTATTGAAGATCAACTGTTTACCCCTGAATTGACTTTCAAAGACCATGCATTATCCAGGTTGGTTTACCAATGCATGCTAGTTAAGAATCACAGGAAGAATGTTGAATATTAGTAGCTTACATGCATTAGTCATACTTAGTTCATAATTAGATATTTAGGTATCACAATCAGAAAAAGGAATACATATTATAGTTGATATAGAGGTATTTGAATGGACATGAAATATTACATTTATGTTCAGCATACATATATATTTATTATTGAAATGTGATATACATTATTATGTATAATTAGAAATTCTGATATTTAAATTTAATTTTTATTACACAATATAATGGTGTATGTTTATTTTATTTATTTTTTAAATTTAAATCATAAATATCTTGATAAAATGTTGCACAAAGTTAGAGCATAGACACAAGATGATTGTAAATATATTTTATGAATATTTTACAACGTGTGTATTAACTTTGTAAAATTTTGTTTTTTAATTTCAGATTGTCATCTGATGACTTCCAGGAATATTTTTTTGTTTTTGTTTTTGTTTAAAAAACTTTGTATTTTTAAATGGTAATAATCAACATTTTATTATTAAATACCCTCTTTTGAACAGATTATAATAAATATCCATATAATCTGTCAATAAAAAACAATTTGACTCCCATGACTGGTAGTTGTCTATTTGACAAGCACATGCATAAAATCAAATTATGCATTAATTTTAGAAAATCCACTGATTCAGAGAATATTAAATTAAACTATCTTTTTTAAATTAATTGGTGAGTGAGATCCATCGATGCTTTTCTTGTGAAATTCTTAGATGTTAAAATAATTTCGGATATGTAGTCAGAATTTGACCTAAATTTTTTTGTTTCACTTTTAAGAAGGGGAAGTGGTTCACTTACATTAAAGTGACAGTGTTGTTGAATGTAAAATTAATTTTATAAGATCTTTTATCTTCCTTAGGTATCTCAAAACATTATTTTATTAAATTTATACATTTTTAAATTTATAAATGGTAGGTCATTTAACTTCATAGTTTGCACAAGCTAGTTATTGGATGCCATGTTAATAGATTTTATTTTCTAGTGGAGTCATTTAAAGGGACATTTAACTATAGTTATTAATATTATGTAGTTTTTAAAATCTTACCTCTTGGGTTAGACATCACATATCTATATATAATTTTCATTCCCCTTTAGTTTCTTTCGACAATGTTAAATCAACATTCCGAATGTTTTTGTCCTTAAAGGGACATTCACAAAGTATATTGTGTATTGATTTTTAAAAAATCATAAAAGAATTGAAACATATTTAGAAAGTACTATAGAATTACATTCAGTCTTTAAATATACTTCGAAAAAGATACATCAATGCACATATCTTAGTCAATTACATAAGGCATCTATGTGCAACCAACAATCAGCATCAAAATAGCTTATGTATATATGTCTTTAATCCAAGAATATATATAATTACAATCTAATGATTGAATACCAAAACATATTAAGTTGTTCAAATATTATAATCTTATCCAAAATGCATAAATAACATATAGCTTAATGTCCCTCTAAGCTGAAGACTGTGAAAAACATCCATTACAATATATATTTCAGTCAGTGTGTAAAACAATCCAGAAGTTAATCTAAATATGCTTTACTCATATGTTATACTAATTTAGCAAAAGGAAGGTGCCTAGGTTTATGATTTTTCAAGCATTATTGTGAAATGTCTCTTTAAAGGGACATGAACTCAAAATATACTTAAAGGGAGACAGTTAAAAAATTAATGATTTATACATTCAGAATGAGTATTCTATTTTAAGCAACTTTATAAATTGACTAATATTATCAATGTTCCTCGTGATGTTGCTATCATTACTTTAAAAATAAGGCATTAAATTGATAATTTATTTTCTTCAGTACTCTGGACAGAACTTGTTTTTTGCAAAAATTGTCCGTAATCTAAAATATCATAATTGATTTGCAAAGAAAGATAACAATATAATTCTTAACATTTGAGAATCGGATTAAATTATAAAGTTGCTTAACATTTCATGCTCAATCTGAATCACGAACGCTAAATTTGTTTGGACAGTGTCCCTTTAAGAGATTTAAAGAGTGTATTTACTTCTCTTCTTATCTTGACATACTTTGCTTGAAAAGCATATCGAGATAGGCTCAGTAGATGAAGATTGGTGGATGCACAGAGATGCCTTATGTGATTGGCTCAACCATGTGCATTTAAATTTCTTCTGTTGAGGATATCTAAATACAAAGATAAATTGAGTTACATTTTAAAGTCTAAACAATTTTCTATCTCTACAGATCATTTGATACAATTGTTTGTTTGTAATGTCTATTTAAAAATAAAGACGCCATTGCACAATAACATATATGAGCAGTTCAGACAAATACAAGCTTGAGGTTTATTTACTAACAACAAACAAACCTGTAGTTTAACATCTATAAACAGATTATCCAAGTTACTGACATTATAACCTGAATTTGAACATTCTGAAATGTTGCGTGGGAAACAGATCTTGAAACACCAGATTTGCATCTTTAAACATTAGAGTCTAATGTCACGCAATAGCACACAATCAATGTGCATTGTAAAATACATTTAATAGAGCAATGTCAATACTTCACAATAAGTCAACAAATTGATTTTATGAACAATAAAGACATACAATATTAAATGTGTATTTGTATTAAAGAAACAGACCGTTATTAAACCGAAAAATGTATACAACATTTAATAATGTGACAGTATAAGATTTTAAAGATAATTTAAACATTAATATTTAACGGATCACGTATATTAAATCTGCTTCACACATATCCGCATGACAGGCCCATGAGTTACAAATAAGTCTACATGAAAAATGAAGTAACAGCACCACCAGGAGGTATGTGTAAGGAAGTTACTAAGATATGAAACATTAAGGAACGGCCAATCAGAGTTCATCACACAAACACAACTTGAGTCAGGATGGTCTCACAGACATTCTAACAATATTTCAAACTTTTATCCAATCAGATGTACAGATAACTTGTCCCATGGTGCATCTCATGTTTACTTCACCATATAAAAGTCCATTACATGTTGCCATCTTTGTCAGTTCTCTAATGCCTGCAGGAAGTTTATATTATTATAATATATTTATTGGACAACCCAGCAGGCATGTCATCTCCCAGGTTCACCAAGCAGGAGAGCGCTGCACTGGTCCACGCCATCAAGGACTTTTATCCCCAGCTGTTTGGGAACAAGAGGAGGTCGACAGATGCGCCTGTTAAGAAGGCCCTCTGGAGTCTATCACCAATGCGGTTAAATTGGTGTGTGGCGTCCAGAGGAGCCAGGATCAGATCATAAGGAAATTCGGAGATATGAGGTTGTGCTTGACAAAAAAAGTCAACCTCATAAGGGACTGGGTACAAGCCCGTAAAAGAGTGGGCCAAATAAAGGCCCCCATGGTAACTATACCTACTCCCTTATGAGGTGACTTTATGCGAGCTCCTCACTCTCTGGGTCCCCAAAAGATTTAGATCCTCGCCATCCTCGGCCTCCTCTTCTTCCCTCCCAGCTGCGGGATCTGAAAGTCCTGACGCGGGGGCCAGGGCAGCTGCTTCTCCGTCCGGTGGCCTGGGAGGAGATGAAAGAGAATCTGAACCAGGTAACTATCCAACTTCATATAATATCTTAATATTTGATTAGAATTTTAGAAAATGTGTATATAGTCAGATACTAAACCTATACAGATCTCACAACATACACTACATATGATGTTTAGATATCTGATTTTAGATTAGTGACACATGAAATAGGAATGATGTTTCTTGCGCTCTACAGAATATGCGTCACAGAGCGAAAATTGAATTGCGCATACACGTTAACATGGGTTTGCTGTAAGTGGCATTGCTTTATACATGTTGGTCAAATGATGGATGCGTAATTCCGCTTGGAATCATTGCGCAATGATCGCGAAAATTGAATTGAGCATACACGTTAACATGGGTTTGCTGTAAGTGGCATTGCTTTATACATGTTGGTCAAATGACAGATGCATAATTCCGCTTGGAATCATTGCGCAATGATCGCGAAAATTGAATTGCGCATACACGTTAACATGGGTTTGCTGTAAGTGGCATTGCTTTACACATGTTGGTCAAATGACGGATGCGTAATTCCGCTTGGAATCATTGCGCAATGATCGTGAAAATTGAATTGCGCATACACGTTAACATGGGTTTGCTGTAAGTGGCATTGCTTTATACATGTTGGTCAAATGACGGATGCGTAATTCCGCTTGGAATCATTGCGCAATGATCGCGAAAATTAGAATTGCGCATACACGTTAACATGGGTTTGCTGTAAGTGGCATTGCTTTATACATGTTGGTCAAATGACAGATGCGTAATTCCGCTTGGAATCATTGCGCAATGATCGCGAAAATTAGAATTGCGCATACACGTTAACATGGGTTTGCTGTAAGTGGCATTGCTTTATACATGTTGGTCAAATGACGGATGCGTAATTCCGCTTGGAATCATTGCGCAATGATCGCGAAAATTAGAATTACGCATACACGTTAACATGGTCAAAATGAAATGTGAATTATTATAGATGTGAAGAATACAGTATTCTTATTTTCAATATTATACATAATAAAAAAAAAAATAGCAGAATCCAAAAAAATAATAACATATGCCCATCAATTGATGAGAATGAAATAACACAAAAAAATAATTAAAGCTACAGTAAACAACACAACTGATTGAAAATAAGAGTACAGGATATATTTATCATGAATTTAATTGAGGAAACAATTAACTCATGGGACTACCAAAAGATTAATAGTTTTTAATTGATTTGCTAATAATGTAAAGATTTTAAACATGGCATGATTTGTATTAATGATATCCAATCCTCATTTAATATATTACAGATCTGGATGTTGGTGCTGGATCCTCAAGCCAGGGCTTGTCACAGTATGGTATGTCTCATTTTAATTGACATTTGTCTTAGAAACATGGACAGAACATTACATACTAAATCCACATTGTTCAATATTTATATGTATCTGCAAAATGGATTATTAAAATATTTACAAATAAGAATAATAAAAAAAAACCATAGGATTACATTGTAAGACTACTCTGAATTTTTTTCGAATTTAAGATATCCCATCTATTCTGGATATCTTAATTTTAATGTAAGATTCTTTGAATGTCCAATTTATATTCTACCCTTGTGTATTGCTTAATCTTATTTGTATACATTTTGAAAAAATTCACACACTTTTGCATATGTTTTGATTTTAAAAATATAGATTCCATTTTTGAAATTGATCATGTCATTTAAGGGACATGCCAACTAAATTTTACATTGAATGATTTTTAAACGTGATTTTATTGTTTTGTTTAAACATTTTATGAGCTACATTGGTTCAGTCTATTGTTTTAGTTCTTCTAAAAACATATTGATTTTGGTTTCGGTTAAACAATGCATTACTGGTATTATCCGGCTGTTTTTTTATGCATAAATTGGCATTGGGTCAAAAGTTAAAATCATGTGTTCAGATAACAGTAGTACATAGTTTCAAAAAGTATACAATTACACATTTAGAGCTTCATGTCCCTTTAATAGATGAAAATTAAATAATTCTAAGGATATCCTTAAATAACATATTAGATTGGAATTGCATGCTCAATCCCATTCATTACAACATATGGAGTAGAGAATTCATTAACACCAACATTGTCAAATCAATATATTTTTATATTAAAGGGACACTGAGCTAAAATTATTAATGTTGTCATTCAGATAGAGCATGCAATATTAAGCAACGTTTAAATATAATACTATAATCATATGTGAAATATTCTATTGCTAAATGTATTTTAAAATCAAGAATGTACGTTTATCTGCAGCTCAATTTTGGTTGACCAACCTGGGTTTTTATTGATGATTGGTGGATACCTTCAACAAACAATATTTATTGAATCCAATATTGCTTATCTGCCTTTAAGATTAAAATGTAGCAACATTAAAATTATAATAGGAGTCAATGTTAAATCATTTGGAACAGTTTCAACATTGAAATCAATGATTGAAATAAATCATGTCAGTGTCCTTTTAATAAACAATAGATTCATTAATCCTTACATTCTTTGGATTAGACAATATTGATATATAATTCACATATTCACTGTTGGAGTTACTTTATAGATATAAGCATACTCTAACAGCACCATGATTACATATTTGTACTAATCAATTTGGTTTGGTATTGTGATCAATATGTGTTGTGTCCTAAACAAGATTACTGTACATTGCACAAATGGCTCGATGTGCCACATGTCTTTGTTTATATTTGTCAACAGCTGTTATTCAAAATGTGGTTTGTGTGTATTATTTTAAGAACATTGATCAATGGGTATATTTAGATATGCAATAGCATCGTATGAGATGAGTTTGATGTCTAATATAGTCAGAAATTAAACATATGTTCAATACATCATTTTTTACAGAATCCCCTTGATTCAATAAAGCATTTTTTTTTATAATGACTGCTCTATTCTTCACATTTTCAAGTTGATTATTCTTATAAATCGATACAGATGCGATTTAGTGCTATCCCAAATGTGTTCACTAATATATATCTATATCATTCATAGAGAGAGTTGTTGTGGGGATCCCAGAGGAATCCAGCACCAACACAGAGCTGCCTTTGCGGTCTTCTGGTAAGTCCATTGACTCATTTATATGTCATTGAAGGCGTATTGGTAATCAATATTATGAGCATGATTCTGATGAAGCATAACATTTGAAACAAACATATAATTTACTCCTCTGATAATATATTCATTTTATTTGACTATTGAAAGATTAAGAATTAAAACTTTCTTAGTCTACACCTTTGTTATTCAGAAGATGTATAGCATATGTTTGTTTCCATGTTCATTTTTGACAACAATCATCAAGTGATACACACATGAGAAATCTTAAATGTTCAATGTACTATGCTTTTATGATTTAAAAATTAATACAAACAATAAATTGAAAATCTGAATCATTGAGAATAACAAATCTAATGTCATTTGTATGCTCCATCAAAATGATGTAAATCATAACTTTGGGTGTGTATATCTTTAATGCAACATTGATGTGTGTCTTTGAGCAACAGTAACATATGTTATAATATCTGATCTTAACGTGTACACAACATGTTATGTTTTACAGAGATTGATTTAACATGTGGGACGGAGGAGGAAGAGGCTCCCTTGAAGTCTGATGATATGTGAAATATATCTAACATGTTTCCAACATGTTGCTTTATTGGAAATCATTTTATTGAAGACATTCAAAGTCTACAGCTTTTGCACTTTAAAAAGGAATATTATTTGTCTGTTGAAATACACTACTGCCCCCTTTATATATCAGGCAGCATGAAGATATGCTTGGATTTGTTTAAATATTTGGATTTGAAATTCATGCCATCATGATGTCACATGCATATTCTAGGCCAAACCACAATAATAATTTTAGAATTGTACAGACAGTCATTGATATTCATCTGAGTGCCTATATGCATACCATATCCTCATGTCATCATTGTTTAGAAATTCAAACACACTTCTAAGTATATTGCAAACATAATCAAGTTGAAATGCGTTGATTTGATTTCATGATGTATGAGATGTTAATATATTTATTATATTTATTTCAGATGGATCCTCCGCTTCTGGTCATCATTGTTCCTCCCCTGCCCAGTCCCCTGCCCAGCCCCCTGCCCAGCCCCCTGCCCAGTGCCCTGCCCAGCCCCCTGCCCAGCCCCTTGCCCAGTCCCCTGCCCAGCCCCCTGCCCAGCCCCCTGCCCTGTCCCCTGCCCAGCCCCCTGCCCAGCCCCCTGCCCCTCCCGGCCCTTCCCATTTGTCCTGTCCTATCCCTCCCAAAAAACGCCCCTTCATCCCCCTTCACCACTCTCCCCGTCTTTTGGCCCGTACAGCTACCCCAGCTGCCCAGCCCCCAACTCACCACTCCCCAGCTGTACGGGCTACCCCAGAGCAGCAGCCCATCCCTCCCCAACACAATCCCATCCCTCCACAACCCAATCCCATCCCTCCCCCCTGTCTCAACCTTCATTGTCCTGTTTGTCAGATTGTCCTTCCCAGGCACAGCTGTAAGTATTATTCAAAATCAACATTATAAGATACTTAAAGGTACACTGAATGAAAATGTTTCAATTGTGATTCAAATAGAGCATGCAATGTTAATCAAATTTATAATTTACTACTCTTATCAATTATTCTTCATTCTCTTGCTATCTTTCTTGAAACAAAGAAATGCCTATATTTTTTTTTATTCAAAAAAAATATGGGCATAATTTCTTTATTGTTGGATGAATGCATCCATCAATCAGCAGGGACAACCAAAGTTGATAACCAAAAATGGCCTGCCCTATAAACTTACATTCTTGCATTTAAAATATAGCTAGAGAATTCTAACATTTAAAGAATATGAGTAAATTAATAATTCTTTTTAATGTCATGCTCTATCTGAATCAGTAACTAAAATATTTAGGTTTACTGTCCCTTTAATTTGATATCACTACATATACCAATCACCACTATTTGGATCCAACAATGTATGTACAAATGTTCATACATTATCTCTTGTATAACCCAGTGGGAATGTAATTTCTTCTGGTTGCTATGTTTACACAGCTTGTCCTCAATGCAAAAATGTTTAAGGATAGGTGTGCCTACCACAGTATAACAAAAATCTTTAAATTGCTAATGTAAGTACAATGTAAATCCTTTTACAAGATTTTAGACACTCAAGCTGTAAAAGTGGATCATCAAAAACCAATTAAAGGGGACAACATGTTGGATTAAAATGTCCATTTAATGGTTTAGGTCTGTCTGAATAACATATTTCATGTGTAAATAATCAATGTCAACAAATTAATTTAAAGAATGATTTGTCTTTATGATGACAATTTATCTTTGCTTTTTATTTTGTCTGTTGTGTAATTATCATTAATATTTGATTTTTTCTTTATTTTAGGCTGTGACTTAACATGGCTCACGCTAGAAGGTCTAGCATGCGTAGAGCAGGCCATGTTGAGGAACGCAGCTGTCCTGAGAGGGATGGCCAACACCATGCAGGCCCAGCTACAGGTTCAGCATATGACTCTACGTCAGATGAGGTGGTGGAACTCAATGCTTTAATCTGTAGCTGGACAGGCACAGGACGATGAAGGGGATGACCAGTAAGTGGAGGATCTGGAGATGCTCCAAGGGCGCAGATAAGAATCCTCCGTCCACATGTTGATGTTTGTTTTTATGGTTGCCATTTGGCCTTTTTTTCTGTTCATTGTTGTGCCTGTTGCACTCTGTTACCTTGTCATATGTCTCCAATGGGGCTATGCTGGCCCTTGGCAACTCTCTTCATGGACTGTGATGCACTCTGTTACCTTGTCATATGTCTCCAATGGGGCTATGCTGGCCCTTGGCAACTCTCTTCATGGACTGTAATGCACTCTGTTACCTTGTCATATGTCTCCAATGGGGCTATGATGGCCCTTGGCAACTCTCTTCATGGACTGTGATGCACTCTGTTACCTTGTCATATGGCTCCAATGGGGCTATGCTGGCCCTTGGCAACTCTCTTCATGGACTGTGATGCACTCTGTTACCTTGTCATATGTCTCCAATGGGGTTATGCTGGCCCTTGGCAACTCTCTTCATGGACTGTGATGCACTCTGTTACCTTGTCATATGTCTCCAATGGGGCTATGCTGGCCCTTGGCAACTCTCTTCATGGACTGTGATGCACTCTGTTACCTTGTCATATGTCTCCAATGGGGCTATGCTGGCCCTTGGCAACTCTCTTCATGGACTGTGATGCACTCGGTTACCTTGTCATATGTCTCCAATTGGGCTATGCTGGCCCTTGGCAACTCTCTTCATGGACTGTGATGCACTCTGTTACCTTGTCATATGTCTCCAATGGGGCTATGCTGGCCCTTGGCAACTCTCTTCATGGACTGTGATGCACTCTGTTACCTTGTCATATGTCTACAATGGGGCTATGCTGGCCCTTGGCAACTCTCTTCATGGACTGTGATGCACTCTGTTACCTTGTCATATGTCTCCAATGGGGCTATGCTGGCCCTTGGCAACTCTCTTCATGGACTGTGATGCACTCTGTTACCTTGTCATATGTCTCCAATGGGGCTATGCTGGCCCTTGGCAACTCTCTTCATGGACTGTGATGCACTCTGTTACCTTGTCATATGTCTCCAATGGGGCTATGCTGGCCCTTGGCAACTCTCTTCATGGACTGTGATGCACTCTGTTACCTTGTCATATGTCTCCAATGGGGCTATGCTGGCCCTTGGCAACTCTCTTCATGGACTGTGATGCACTCTGTTACCTTGTCATATGGCTCCAATTTTCCTGATCTTTACCAGATTATTTATGAACGTTGTTGATGTTTTCTGACATACTAATAAAAGACATGTCATTGCACGATTCTTTGTCCTCCTTATTCATGTCATTGATTGAAATCTCTAGTTTATCTGGTTGATCCTTAAAGGGACCTACCAAAAATAATGGTGTTTCCTGAATCATATATGTAATACAATTGTAAATGACTTTAAGATTAACATCTCCAATGTAATTTTATTATTTGTCTTTATATATTTTTCTAAAAGCTTTATCATTGCATGATAATGATTAGCATAGTAATTCTTTTATATATGTATATATAGATTGTTATATATGTATATTTCAAATTTCACATCCATGTGTGTATATATAAACTCTGCATGAATTGATGCACCTTTAACAAATGATCTGAGGATTGATACAATGATATAATCCCTGTAAAGTGTTAATTTTATTGAAATAGTATTGTCTCTGTGTATCCTCTTTTTAAAAATAAAAATCATGTCCCTTTAAGTGATGGTGAGCACAATTTTTAATGAATGGATTTCCATTTCTAAAGCGTTTTTGTCCTTTTTACATGAACAAGGACATATAATCTTATTAATAAACAATCTTATTGTAATGTTGAAAGCACATGTATTTCATTTTAAATTCTATCTTATTGTAAAAGTGTAACCAAATCAATCTCTGTGTGTAATGTGCATATTTTAGATGAGGAACATCTTTTTCCAAATATTTTTAAAAAATACTTCTCCTCCCATATATGGCTATAGGTAGGCTGACCATATTTCAACTTGAATAAATGACACGTTTGATCAATACATGTGTCATTATTGTTATTCCAAAACAATCTAAACATATCTTAAAACATCAATGGCATATGTATTTCTCACGTGTATCTTTTAAATGTCAAAGATATACACCATAGCTATAGTTAAAGGGACAGTCAAGTCCAAAAAGATGATTCATGATTTTGTGACATTCCTAGATAGCAATCTAGACACATACTAGTTACTAAAATATAAATACGTTTCTTAGTGATATGCCAAGCTGTCAACTGAGTCCTTGTATTGGCTGCTGTTTTTCAGCGATCTCGGATGCGCCATGTTGCTTAAGACGTCACCTGCCAGGCTGTCCAATGATTCCTTATATTGACTGACATTTTTACGCGATCAAGGATGCACCTTTTATTGGATGGCGTTTTTACGCGATCAAGGATGCGCCTTTTTTGGTTTGCGTTCTTACGTGATCAAGAATGTGCCTTTTATTGGATTGCGTTCTTACGTGATCAAGGAAGCGCCATGTTAATTAAGACGTCACATGCAAAGGTAAAAACACGTCTGATTGTATTACGTAGTCCCGCAATATTTGTTTGTGCACGTTAAACACGTTTGTGAATGAGAAGACAAGTTTAAAAACATGGCGAATATGGATTGTTTGCATCATGTTACATTGTTGACCCATAGCTGATAAAGACCACCACATTCTCTTTTGCTGGATGTCTGGTTGAATAAACGAACAAAAGCAAAATGTTTTCATGGATAAGATATTTCGAGGCAAGTGCAAATCTCTATAGTCCATGTTGTTTAATATGTTTGTCAACAATATGTTCCTTTTTATGAAAAATGACTGTTGTGTTTAATGTTAAAGATATCTAATTCATAAATATGCGCTATTGTGTTAGAATAAAGTAATCAATATGCATTTATCTTTATCATATGCTAAATATATGATGCCGACTTCTTCTAAATGTAATTTTGTCGTATATTTTATTAAAGGTTCATTAGAAACTCACATTAAAAACCAAAATATTTTATTTGGTCTCTAGTTATATAGTCCATTGTTAAACAAATACACGTCTCATTTTGCTTCTGTTTAAATAAAATGTAAGTAATTTTCAGACTCCTCGCCAAGCCTCAAAGTTTCATGTAAGTACCATCTCCAGCTTTCTCCTGTTTGTGTAAAGGGTCTTTTCATATGTTAATGATGGGGTATTGTCTTGTTTTACGGTTGTAATGGGGGTTCATCTATATTTTCAATAGAGATAACCCGATTTTCTTAGAAAGTGTTTAAAGCTTTGTAATATTGATATCAGTATATGTTAATCTTGTTGTTTCTAGTAGTGTCTATTACAAGCAGTTCTGTTAAAAATATAGTATACTGTCCCTTTAATGCAAATGTTGATTTTTGTATCATGTATGAGTTCCACATTGGTTAATCTCCAAATGTATTATTGTTAGCATATTTTCACCCCCCACTCCTAAAAGGACTTTAAACCATATTCATTGTTAAAAACAAATGTCTTTATAAAAATAAATTAACACAATAATGTCTCTTTAAGAAAATAGACTTTATTTAACACGTCAATATAAATCTGTTTTCAATATTTATTGTTTGAACAAGTACATGTAGATATACCAACAATCTGCAAATCTTATATGTTAGCATATGTAATTTTGTTAAAGGGACAGTTTCGAAAACAAATAATGTTTTGCATTATTAAAAAAGTCAATTTTGTAATATCAATGATATCAAAGGTTTCTCACCAATTAATCATTTGTCTGTGTTTATTTTAATTTGCTAGCTAAACCTATGATGTTCGTGTGCTCATTTCTTAGAGCTTGAAGAGTGCATGTAATCATTATGCAATTTGACCACTAGAGGGCATTTGGATAGCATTTGTATATCTAAAACCTTGAGCTCATACAGCATATTTACCATGTATTGATCATTGATGTCTAAAATGTTGTTATGTCAGAACAACAAATAAGTGTTCATTTTTCATAGGCATAGATACAAGGGTAAGCACATAAGTCACACGTATTTCTCCATGTTTTGTTGTTTCCAACTTGATAATGCGTAATACAGTGTTTTCTTTGTAATCAATAATTCTGACTGTCCCTTTAAGCTGTGTTATTGGCATTCAAACAGTAATATGCCATCATGGATAATTGTAATGGTAATTTTGTTTGCTATTCGGGAAACAGTTTGGACATCACATCACAGAAACCAATCAATATCATGAAGAAGGATAGGTATGTGATGTGGTTTTCACACACTTATAACCCACACTCTGCAAACAATCTGCCTCCATGGACCCGGTCCCATAGAAGTAGATTATATACAGAGTGTGGTCCACAAGTGTATGAAAACCACATCATTACATACCTATCCATTACACATTAAATAAAAAAAACATTAAACATGAAAACAAATACTTACTTCCTCTTCCTTCCCCTCTTCCCACGGGGCTGAGGCTCTGGGAGGGTCAACTGCCGACTCCGACGAGTTCTCATTGGATATGTTGTGGGAAGAGTGGAAGGAAGAGTACTGGGACGACCAAGGTGAGGAGGAGGAGATGGGCCGGCAGGAGGAGATGGGTCGGCAGGAGAAGATGGCCCGGCAGGAGAAGATAGCCCGGCAGGAGAAGATAGCCCGGCAGGAGAAGATGGCCCGGCAGGAGAAGATGGCCCGGCAGGAGAAGATGGCCCGGCAGGAGAAGATGGCCCAGCAGCAGGAGGCCCAGCAGCAGGAGGCCCAGCAGCAGGAGGCCCAGCAGATGGCGGCCCAGGAGCAGGAGGCCCAGCAGATGGCGGCCCAGGAGCAGGAGGCCCAGCAGATGGCGGCCCAGGAGCAGGAGGCCCAGCAGATGGCGGCCCAGGAGCAGGAGGCTCAACAGATGGCGGCCCAGGAGCAGGAGGCCCAGCAGATGGCGGCCCAGAAGCAGGAGGCCCAGGAGCAGGAGGCAGACCATCAGATGGCGGACCAGGAGGCAGACCAGCAGGAGGCAGACCAGCATGCGCCTCCCGGAAAAAAATTAAACATCTCTTGGTGGAGTCTAAAGGTTCTGTTTTGGCCTTCTTCTATTGGGTTTGGCCTTCAATGATTTTGTTTTGTCCTTCAATGATTTTGTTTTGTCCTTCAAGAATTCTAGTTCTGCCTTCTATATTTTGTATCCGGGAGTTACGCATCTGGTCTAGTAGAACCCACACCTCCGCTATTTCCTCTTGTTGTGCACGGCGGGGTGCCCGTGCACGGCGGCCTGCTGGTCCTTGAGGGGCCTCTGCTTCCGCGGCCTCTTCCTCTGCTTCTTGGTCCTCTTCGTCAAGGGGGGCCTCTTCGTCAAGGGGGGCCTCTTCCCTCTGAGGTGGAGATTCATCCCCACCACTCTCATCCCGGGGAAAAGGAGGAGCCTGTATTTGCTGTGCTGCCTCCTCCCCAGACTCTGTATATTTGAAAAAGAAATAAATGTATATATTAGCATATTTCCAAATAAAGCTTTAAATTACTTAGCTTACGATACAATTACAAATGCAGCCTCATTAATCCACTTTGAAATCTAACAATCAAAATACGATTTCCGCATTTTCTAAACCGTGTTTGTGATATCTCTGGTCAATCTGAATGTTTTAGCGTTTGTTTCAGTCTGTTTAAATGCACACCTAACCTATAGCCTAGATACTGATGTAACCGCAAAGTAATTGTGAATGTGTGTAAACAACGTAATAGCATTAATCTGATCCTTAAAGGGACATGAAACCCAATGTTTTATCTTTCATGATTTCGAAGCATACAATTATAATCAACTTTCTAATGTACTTTTCTTATCTAATTTTCTTCATTCTCTGGATATTCTTTGCTGAAAAGCATATCTAGATATGCTTAGAAGCTGCTGATTGGTAGCTGAATATAGCTGCCTCCTGTGATTGGTTCACCGTGTGCATGGCTATTTCTTCATTAAAGTATATCTAAGGAATGAAGCAAATTAGGTAATATAAGTAAATTGGAATGTTGTTTAAAATTGTATTCTCTACCTTAATCATGAAAGTAAAGGTTTGCGTATAGTGTCCCTTGAAATACATTCGTATGTTAATTTATTCTTAAATGAGCTTACCGTCAGATGAGAATGGCAGGTTCCCGGTATCAATTCCTCCGATACCGACTATATCCACCTCGGAGATGCTGGGACACAACATTTCCTCCCATCGGCAGTAATCGATTTCCAGTGCAGGGCCGCCACCGGTTCCTGCGGCATGTCGGGCCTCCCGGCTTAACTTTTTCTTAAGATCCATCTTGCAGTCCCGGTATCGATGTTTAATAGAGTCCATATCTCTGTTCCGGCCACCCACTGCATTGACTGCATTCCTTATCTCATGCCAGAGCTTCCTCTTCTCAGTCGGGGTGGTCTTCTGATGCTGCAGCCTCCTATACCTGGCCATATAGGCTTCTACGAGGGCCTCCTTCTCCTCCATCGAAAACCTTGCCTCCCTAGTCGCCTTGGCCTTCCCCTGTGACGATGCCCTCTGTTTCCCGGACTGTGAAGCCCTACTCTGTCCGCCACTGGGCCCAGCCACTTGTTCATCTTGAACCAAGTGGCTGGGTCCACCCACCGCTTCCACCCCCGCTTCCTGCCCCCCTTCCTGCCCCCCCTTCCTGCCCTGTTCCTCTCCCCCTCCTTCTCCTCCCCCCCTCTACCTCTCCCCTGCCTGCCCTCCATCTCTTCCCTAATCTAAACCCCAACTAAGCAAACAAAAAGTGAGTGTGATCAAATGAAAGGGGGTCAAAATAAAGAACTAAAAAGACCAAAATAAGTGCAGAAAGTGTGAAAGGGATATAAATAAAAGAGGGTAAGGAGTATTTAAATGAACAAAATGAAGAAGAAGACTAAAAGGAGGATATGTAAACTAAATGTAACTAGGGGATGGTGATGGGATGGGGATGGGGTATGGGATAAGAGTAAATGGGATGAAAGGGAATGGGACTACAGGGAATGGGGTATGGAGTGTAGTATGAGAGGGTATGGGGTATGGAGTGTATGTAGTGTTATTGATAAGTGTATGTATGCATTGAATGTGTTTGCGTGTAAATGTGTTAAGTGTACAGAAAAAGCACTCGCACACTCACCCAAACCAACTGTCGTTCACTAACTCACACTACCACTAACTCTGTAACTCACACTAGCACTAACTGTAACTCACACTAGCACTAACTCTCTAACTCACACTAGCACTAACTCTCTAACTCACACTACCACTAACTCTCTAACTCACACTACCACTAACTCTCTAACTCCCACTACCACTACCTCTCTAACTCCCCCTACCACTAACTCTCTAACTCCCACTACCAATACCTCTCTAACTCCCACTACCACTAACTCTCTAACTCCCACTACCACTAACTCTCACTACCACTAGCTGACTCACAATAATGCACAAAATCTCTAAGCTCCAATCTCCCACCAGCAACACAGTGAGAAAAGCCATTCTTGTGTGGTGCTTATATACCCTGTGTAAATGTTTAATGATGTACCGGTTTGCGTTGTAAATTGTGTTCAGGTGTGCTTTATTCTTACTTATTATTTGTGCAATGTGTAATAGGTGTGTGAATTTGAACTCTAAATACCGGCGTAAAACAATGCCGTGCGTTAGACATAAACCACGCGTAGCGTTAGCACCCCATCTACCGCCAAACTCCAAATCTAGCCGTTAGTTTGTATGTGTGGCTTGTTCACATCGCCATATCTAAATGCTGAATGGTTTAATCAATCCACAGCTGATTTAAATACCGACAATGGCCAAACCTCTATGATGAAGAACGCATCACTACTAAAGGGGAGTGAAGATATTGCAGAGTGATACAAATCATTAAACCGCTAATCTAACTTATTCTTGCAGGCTGAATATATCAATATTTTGACTATAAACTATAAAAAAGACCTGTGAGTGCCCTTTATTTTTCATATGGATACGTACAAAGACTGATTGAGGAGTCCCCCAGGCATTACAGAAAGAGAAGAAAGGTTGGAGTGCATGGAGTGCAGAATAAATAAATATATATTTATTATTTATCTACCTATCTATATATCTGTTTATATTAATATAGATATAGTTAGAAATATATATTTTACAAGAAAAATACATATATATATATATAAATATATACAGTTGTGCTCTTAGGTTTGCATACCCTGGCTGAATTTATGATTTCTTGGCCATTTTTCAGAGAATATGAATGATAAGACACAAACTTTTCTTTCACTCATGGTTAGTGTTTGGCTGAAGCCATTTATTATCAATCAACTGTGTTTACTCTTATCAAATAATAATGACAACAGAAACTACCCAAATGACCCTGATCAAAAATGTACATACCCCAGTTCTTAATACTTTTTATTGCCCCCTTTAACATCAATGACAGCTTGAAGTGTTTTGTGGTATTTGTGGATGAGGCTCTTTATCTTCTCAGATGGTAAAGCTGCCCATTCGTCCTGGATAAAAACGCCTCCAGTTCCTGTAAATTCTTGGGCTGTCTTGCATGAACTGCATGTTTGAGATCTCCCCAAAGTGGCTCAATGATATTGAGGTCAGGAGACTGAGATGGCAACTCCAGAACCTTCACTTTATTCTGCTGTAGCCAATGACAGGTCAACTTGGCCTTGTGTTTAGGATCATTGTCATGTTGTAATGTCCAAGTACGTCCCATGCGCAGCTTCCGGGCTGATGAATGCAAATTTTCCTCCAGTATTTTTTTATAACATACTGCATTCATCTTGCCATCAATTCTGACCAAATTCCCTGTGCCTTTGTAGCTCACACATCCCCAAAACATCAGCGATCCACCTCCATGCTTCACGGTAAGAATAGTGTACCTTTCATCATAGGCCTTGTTGACTCCTCTCCAAATGTAGCATTTATGGTTGTGGCCAAAAAGCTCAATTTTGGTCTCATCACTCCAAATGACTTTGTGCCAGAAGGTTTGAGGCATGTCTCTTTTCTGTTTGGCATTGTGTAAGTGGAATACTTTGTGGCATTTGCATAGTAATGGATTTCTTCTGACGACTCGACCATGCAGCCCATCTTTCTTTAAGTGCCTCCTTATTGTGCATCTTGAAACAGCCACACCACATGTTTTCAGAGTCCTGTATTTCACCTGAAGTTATTTGTGAGATTTTCTTTGCATCCCGAACAATTTTTTCTGGCAGTTGTGGCTGAAATTTTAGTTGGTCTACCTGACCGTGGTTTGGTTTAAACAGAACTCTTCATTTTCCACTTCTTGATTATCGTTTGAACACTGCTGATTTGCATTCTCAATTCCTTTGATATCTTTTTATATCCCTTTCCTGTTTTATGCAGTTCAACTACCTTTTCCCGCAGATCTTTTGACAATTGTTTTGCTCTCCCCATGACTCAGAATCCAGAAAAGTCAGTGCAGCACTGGAGGAAAAATTCAAGGGTCTGTCAGTAGTCCAGAAACTCATTAATCTTTTATACACACACACTAATTACAAGCAAACAGATGACAGGTGAGGATGGTTACCTTTAATAGCCATTCAAACCCCTTTGTGTCAACTTGTGTGCATGTTTTCAGGCCAAAATCACCAGGGTATGTAAACTTTTGATCAGGGTCATTTGGGTAGTTTCTGTTGTTATTATGATTTAAAAATAGTAAACACATTTGATTGATAATAAATGGCTTTAGCCAAACACTAAGGCCTCTAGTTATGAAGCCGTCTACTTTCCTGCAATCGCCGGCCCAATACGCTCACCTAAGCTCACCTACCATCGCTGCCGCGGACCTGAATATGTTCGCCAAAGTTATCAAGAAAGCTGACAAGAAGCCACGCACCAAGTACGGAGCGATGAGCAGCGGACTGTTGTTAACTGACAGTCATCGATCTCACTGCTCATCGGCTTCTTCGCATCTTTCTTGCTAGCCTGTCACTAAGCACCCACACTAAACTATACTGTTTTACCCCCTAAACCGCCGTTCCTGGAGCCCCCGCAACTAAATAAAGTTATTAGCCCCTAAACCGCCGCTCCTGGACCCCACCACAACTCTAATAAATGTATTAACCCCTAAACCGCTGCTCCCGGACCCCGCCGCCACCTACATTATACCTATTAACCCCTAATCTGATGCCCCCTATACTGCCGCCACCTATATTAAAGATATTAACCCCTATCCTGCGGATCCTGGACCCCGCCACAACTAAATAAATTGTTTAACCCCTAAACCGCCGCACCCGGAGCCCACCGCCACCACATTATATTTATTAACCCCTATCCTGCCCCCCACTACACCGCCGCCACCTACATTAAACTCATTAACCCCTAAACCTAAGTCTAACACTAACACCCCCCTAACTTTAATTATATTTTAATAAATCTAAATAAAACTTACTATTATTAACTAAATTATTCCTATTTAAAAATACTTACCTGTTAAATAAACCCTAAGATAGCTACAATATAATTAATAATTATATTGTAGCTATTTTATTATTTATTTATTTTTTACAGGCAGCTTTGTATTTATTTTAACCAGGTACAATAGTTATTAAATAGTTATTAACTATTTAATAACTACCTAGCTAAAATCTTACAAAGTTACCTGTAAAATAAATCCTAACCTAAGTTACAATTAAACCTAACACTACACTATCATTAAATTAATTAAATAAATTAACTACAATTATCTAACATTAAATTCAATTAAATAAACTAAACTATAGTACACCCCCCCCACTAAATTACAGAAAATAAAAAAAGAATTACAAGAAGTTTAAACTAATTACACCTAATCTAAGCCCCCTAATAAAATAATAAAGCCCCCCCAAAATAAAAAAATGCCCTACCCTATTTCTAAATTACAAAGTAATCAGCTCTTTTACCAGCCCTTAAAAGGGCTTTTTTCGGGGCATTGCCCCAAAGTAATCAGCTCTTTTACCTGTAAAAAAAAATACAACCCCCCAACACTAAAAACCCACCACCCACATACCCCTACTCTAACCCACCCAAACCCCCCTTAAAAAAAATAACACTAACCCCCTGAAGATCACCCTACCTTGAGTCATCTTCACTCAGCCGAACCGAATTCTTCATCCAAGCAGGGCAAGAAGAGGTCCTCCATCCGGTAGAAGTCTTCATCCAAGCGGTGTCTTCTATCTCCATCCAACCGCGGCTCCATCTTCCAGACCTCCGACGCGGAACATCCTGCTGGCCCGACTGACTAACGACTAATGAAGGTTCCTTTAAGGGATGTCATCCAAGATGGCATCCCTCGAATTCCGATTGGCTGATAGGATTCTATCAGCCAATTGGAATTAAGGTAGGAAAAATCTGATTGGCTGATTCAATCAGCCAATCGTATTGAAGCTCAATCGGATTGGCTGATCCAATCAGCCAATTGGATTTTTCCTACCTTAAGGGATGACGTCCCTTAAAGGAACCTTCATTCGTCGTTAGTCCGTCGGGCCAGCAGGATGTTCCACATCAGAGGTCTGGAAGATGGAAGCCCGCGGTTGGATGAAAATAGAAGACACCGCTTGGATGAAGACTTCTACCAGATGGAGGACCTCTTCTGCCCCGCTTGGATGAAGACTTTCGGCCGGATGGAGGACCTCTTCTTGCCCCGCTTGGATGAAGAATTCGGCTCGGCTGAGTGAAGACGACTCAAGGTAGGGAGATCTTCAGGGGGTTAGTATTTTTTTAAGGGGGGTTTGGGTGGGTTAGAATAGGGGTATGTGGGTGGTGGGATTTAATGTTAGGGGGTTGTATTTTTTTTACAGGTAAAAGAGCTGATTACTTTGGGGTAATGCCCCGCAAAAAGCCCTTTTTAAGGGCTGGTAAAAGAGCTGATTACTTTGTAATTTAGAATAGGGTAGGGAATTTTTTTATTTTGGGGGGCTTTATTATTTTATTAGGGGCTTAGATTAGGTGTAATTAGTTTAAACGTCTTGTATTTTTTTTCTGTAATTGAGTGTTTTTTTTTTTTACTATAGTTTAGTTTATTTAATTGAATTTAATTTTTAGGTTAATTGTAGTTAATTTATTTAATTAATTTAATGATAGTGTAGTGTTAGGTATAATTGTAACTTAGGTTAGGATTTATTTTACATGGTAATTTTGTAAGTATTTTAGTTAGGTAGGTATTAAATAGTTAAGAACTATTTAATAACTATTGTACCTGGTTTAAAATAAATACAAAGTTGCCCTGTAAAATAAATATAAACCCTAAAATAGCTACAATGTAATTATTAGTTATATTGTAGCTATCTTAGGGTTTATTTTACAGGTAAGTATTTATTTTTAAATAGGAATAATTTAGTTAATAATAGTAATTTTTATTTAGATTTATTTAAATAATATTTAAGTTAGGGGGTGTTAGGATTAGGGTTAGACTTAGGTTTAGGGGTTAATAAGTTAATATGTGGCGGCGGTATAGGGGGGGAAGGATAGGGGTTAATAAATTTAAGATAGGTGGCGGCAGTATAGGGGCGGCAGATTAGGGGTTAATATATTTATTATATTTGCGACAGGGTCCGGGAGTGGCGATTTAGGGGTTAATAAGTTTATTTAGTTGCGGCGGGGTCCGGGGAGCGGCGGGTTTAGGGGTTAATAAATATAAAGTAGGTGGTGGCGGTGTAGGGGGGGCAGATTAGGGGTGTTTAGACTTGGGGTATATGTTAGGGTGTTAGGTGCAGACACTTCCCATAGGAATCAATGGGATATCGGGCAGCAGCTAACATGAGCTCTCGCTGCTGTCAGACTCCCATTGATTCCAGGGTGGCGGATTGAAAACCAGGCACGCTGGCCCGGAATAGTGGCGAGCATACCTGGTAGGTATTTGATAACTACCAAAAGTAGTCAGATTGTGCAAAACTTGCGTTCGGAACATCTGTAGTGACGTAACCATCGATCTGTGTTGGACTGAGTCCGGCGGATCGTAGGTTACGTCACTAAATTCTACTTTTGCCAGTCTGTAGGGTTTGATAACTACAGCGAATCAGCCTCGCCACAAATACGGTGCGGAATTCCAGTGTATTTGCGGCTGACGGCTTGATAACTAGAGGCCTGTATATGATTGAAAGAAAAGTTTTTGTGTTATCATTCATATTCTCTGAAAAATGGCCAAGAAATAATAAATTCTGCCAGGGTATGTAAACTTATGAGCACAACTGTGTGTGTATGTATGTATATGTGTATATATATAGATATAGATATAAATATATAAAAGTAAAAAGAAAAATGTCTTCTTATAAAACATAAAAATTAGGTGATTACTAATGAACTGCAAGCATTCAAGGATCCTTGAAAAAGCTTGCATCAGACCAGTTAAATGTGCGTTGGATTTTTGTGGACATATATGACATTTGTATTGCCTCATGGTCAGAACTAAAGGACTTCAAGATGATTGCAAATTGTAAAGCTGTTTGGCTGTTTGCTTTTGCCGGTTTATCTTATGCCCATGCGGGAACAATAAAATAAAAAGGCTTTCTGTAGCGCGTCCCATAGAAGTCTATAGGGAGAGGGAGTTAGCGAGGTTACGATATCTGAAGTCCTGAAGTTACATAAAAGCTGGCACTTTCCCAATTTTAAGCTATCCTCTTATACTTTATATTTCCACAAACAATTAAAAAAATAATAAAAAAACCTTTAAAAAGCTCTATTCAACATTTACAATTCCAATTGACATTTGGGAATACTGGTTGATTAATGGGACATTATAGTAAAAAAAATTGTATGCTCTAATTTGCTATAGCATATAATTTTAAGATTAGTGATGCTACACCTCTGTGTTTAACCCCCCCCCCCCACAAAGGTGTTAAACACACAGGAGAAATACTGCTCAGGAGCCAAAGAGCACTACTGTTCTCAAGCAGAAATGGCTGCAAATTGAATTGGATTAGTAGTAATATTTGAATAAAAAAGGTTGTTGAGGTCTAATGTAGGCAATAACCTTTTTGGAGGAGTGATCAAAATTTTATAGAGCAAAACAATTTAAAAAATAAATACAAATTTGCTTGGTTTTGTCAGATTTACCTTTCACTTTATATTTTCTGAAACGTAGCTCTTTAGAAACATACAAAGGTAGGATCATGAATGTGCAAATTTCTTCAGTACTATTTCATTCAAATATTTGTAAAATGTTTATAACAAGAATCTTGCACTCTCCTGAAACATATCACAGTACCGATCTCACGGAAAGGAGCTACATTTCAATAAAGCAGCACAAGACACCGATTGTAAATCTGATAAACAAAAAAAATGAAATGTTAACAAAAAAATAAAAAAATCATACAAGTTTACATTTTGACTCTAAATCCCTTTTCTGACATTAACGGGAGTGCAAGAGATTGCTTTGGTTACATATGAAAATTTAGAAAGTGGCATTGTTTTTCATCTGTTCAGTATAATTATGGAAAGATACATACTTATAATAAATAATTAATATATTTCAGCCTAGATTACGAGTTATGCGTGCTATAGGGAAAATTAACGAACGCAACTAAAGTTGCGTTATTTAACCCCCCTATAGCGCAGCCATTGCAAGTTTTGCAAACAGCCGGCTTGTGTGTGCGATATGGTTCTTTTAAGCTCTATACCGCACAAAATTCAAGTGCTGTTTTGACATGCTTGTGCGCGCTTTCCTCATAGACATCAATGGGGAGAGCGGGTCAGAAAAAAAAACTAACACCTGCGATCGCGGAATGAATAGCTCCGTAACGCAGCCCTATTGATGTCTATTGGGAAAAAACAATGTAAGTTTAAACCTAACACCCTAACATAAACCCCCCACATCTAAACACCCCTAAAATCTGATGTCCCCGACATTGCTGACACCTACATAATGTTATTAACCCCTAATCTGCTGCTCCCGATATCGCCGCCAGCTAAATAAAACTATTAACCCCAATCTGCCGCTTCCGATATTGCTGCCACTATACATAAAGTTATTAACCCCTATCTCCTGCACCCCAACATCCCCACACCTATAATAAATCTATTAACCCCTATTACGCCACTCCTGACATCGCCGCAACTAAATAAAGCTATTAACCCCTAAATCTCTGGCCTTCCACATCACTACCACTAAATAAACCTAATAACCATTAAACCGCCAGCCCCCCACATCGCAACAACCTAAATTAAACTATATTAACCCCTAAACCTAACGTAACCCTAAACCTAACCCTAACCCGAACACCCCCTAACTTTAACATAATTAAAATATAGCTAAATTAAACTTACAATTATTAACTAAATAATTCCTATTTAAAACTAAATACATACTTACCTGTGAAATAAAATCTACAATACTAATAGTTATATTGTAGCTAGCTTAGGTTTTATTTTTATTTCACCAGGTAAGTTTGTATTTATTTTAACTATGCAGACTAGTTAGTAAATAGTTATTAATATATCATCCAATAGAATGAGAGCTGCTTAAATCATATTGACTGATTTTAACAGCCAATAGGATTTTAGCAGCCTCTAATTCCTATTGGCTGATTCAAATTTTTCAGACCAATAGGAGTGCAAGGGAAAGACATTTTGAAAGTGGATGCTTCCGCGCCGGATGTCTTCAGGATGGACCTGCTCCAAGCCGCCGGGATCAAGATGCCGCCGGGATCAAGATAGAAGATGCTGCCTAGATGAAGACATCTTGCCGCCTGAATGAAGAAAGAAGAGGCCGACTGGATGAAGACTTCTCGCCGCCTGGATGAAGATCGTTCAAGCGGGACTTCAAAAACTTTAATTGGATCGTGCGGGGGGCTAGTGTAGGTTTTTTTTTTAAGGATTTTTGGGTGTTTTATTTTTAGATTAGGGTTTGGGCAGCAAAAGAGCTCTAAATGCCCCTTTAAGGCAATGCCCCACAAAAGGCCCTTTTAAGGGCCTATTGGTAGTATATTGTAGGCTAGGGGTTTTTATTATTTTGGGTGGAGCTTTTTTATTTTTATAGGGGCTATTCGATTAGGTGTAATTCTTTTTTATTTTGGATAATTTTGCTTGTTATTTTTTGTAAATTAGTATTTTAAATTTTTGTAATTAGATACTTTGTAATTTTTATAGTAGTGTTAGGATTTTTTTTTTTTATTATATTTTTGATTACGTTTGTTGGAAACAGTAACAACAAAAAACTTAACAGACATTAATGTACAGATATAATATTGCGATACCATTCAAAACAATGTAGGTAGAACTACCCACATATACTAAGTGTTGCATGTCAGTTACAAGTAAGTAGCCACGTACAAGAAAGTGATAATTCAGAACAATAACAGGTATACTAAACATAAGAAGTGTGATTCTCTTTTAAACTTAGTAGTGAGTCCCTTTAGTACTAGCTGGGGCACGGATAGAGCTAATGGGGGGAAACTTTTTTGAGAAGGAAGCTAAAATGCTATATATGATCATTTTTGAACTTCAAGACATAAGTATGATAAATCATAAGCCAATGTTTATAGTGGTCATATATATATATATATATATATATAATATGTGGTAGTAAATGATGGTGGTTATATAGTACAAATATCTATAATGAAACCTCATTTTTAATATATTAGTTAGGGTTCCCCTGCTTTACTCGGAGGGGGGGGGGGCATTTTTGGACCTGAGAACTCTAATGAAAGATGGCAAGGGAAGTTGGCATTTGTATGGCCACTTTTGGGCCCTCAGTAGTGGTTGTAGGGGGGTAAACAGCAGGCAAGAGCCGCTCCAAGTTAAAAATTAGGGGGGAGGGGATTGTGGCTAGTTAACAATAAGTAACAATCTAAGCCTAAGCATAAAGATAATGAACAACAGCAGATTGTTTCTTGCACCTCTATTTTCCAATATTATCATGTGAGGATAAGTCCTCCTAAAACATTTGCGCCACTCTTCTGCCTTACTAAGCTTATGAGTTGAGGAAGGATTAGCATTTGGAGTGGCCACTTTTGGACCAAGGAAAGATTAGTGGGGGATTTGTTACTGAAACAATACGCTATCATATATAGTAGGTAATATACAGATAAAGCTAAACATTCAGGAAAAATATATATATAAGCAGTGAGACAGTCAACAGAGACCAAACAATAATCTAACAGCTGAGCTAATGATTACCTATATTTAAACATAAATAACTTAACTATCTTATAAGTTGAAAAAGTGCTCATATGTATTCTTATTATTGCTATGGCAGTCTCCCAAAGGAAGTAGTGTACTATTATGAGGTCATAGGAACTATCTGTTCTAATTGCTATTCTAACATTCTTAAGCAAGGTTATGCTCAATTATACTTAATCTGTAGGGTATAGGTCTGCAGCTAGATTATTCAATATAAGAGATCCTCTGAGGACTAGGCACTCAACCTCTAAATGGGAGCATACAGTACAGGAAAATTAATGACATGGTGAAGCCAACAGACTGACATATTAATTAATATCTTAATTATACTATTTCACTGACATTGTTTAAAACCTTAGCTACAGGGTTATCGCCTCTTAAAACTGTTATCTAGTACAAATGGATAGTAGCAGGTCATACTCATATAATAGTAATCATGGGAAATGCTGCAAGTAATAACTCAGGTAAGAAATATTTAATATGGGACCCTACTTCTCCTCCATAAGAAACAGTGTGGACCTTTGTTTGGTAGGTAAAAATTATACTGGGACTATTATATTAGCATTAAACATCTCTCTATATAAGAAACGGGGGTTCTCATTAGTAACAAGCAGACCTTATTCTAATCACATATGTGAGAAGCACAAGGAGACCACAATAATTCCAATTCCATTAAGACTAAGACAGACTCCATGTCTACTCCGACCAACTGTTAATATCACAACCAAAAGAATGGTACAAGTATTATATAGAACAGTGAACATCTAAGGTTGGCATATCAATATTAGGGTCATTATGCAGAATTCAGGTAAGATGTGTAATGAAAGATAAACACCAATAAGATAAAGGAGATCCCTAGAAAACATATCGGAGAGTATATAGAAAAGAGTGTTTTCACCGAATATGAGTTGAGAAGGCTATACATAGTACAATATCCTACTTTAAACTATATTAGCTGCATGTACTATCAAACTACCTTATTGGAGATTATTTAGCTCTTTGGTAAGGTGAGAATATATAAGTAATTGAATAAATAAGGCTCAAAGACTAGGAATACAGGAAAAACAATAAGAGGCTAAAATGCAAATAGCTCAATAATCAATTTGACAATAATGTGTTATTTCGGGATGCAACCTATGGTGAACAAATAATCCTGTGCACCTTTGAGGAGGTTAAGTCTGTGATGATATCAACATCTGTTGTTAATATAATATGTACATCAAAGTCCCTTGTCCTTGTTCTCTATGCGTTCAGCAAGCAATGTGATTGTTATGTGCACACTGTCAGGGTAAATCTATAAGGTGTAGCTCTATCTTAAGCTATAGGAGTTAGTACAGTATAGCAATGAGCCTTTGGTTTATCTACTAGATTGTATTGGAAGTAATAAAACATATATGAATTGAAACCTTCAGTCTAAACTGTCTGGTAACTACCTCTTATCTAGGCTTTCATGAAGAACATTTGGAACATGTAAGAGCATAATTTTAATTTTAAATGGAGGTTCAACAGATATAATTATCAACTACTGATATAATAACATAAACTGATGCATTGGAAGTTCACATATCAAACATAACTGTCGTCATTCAAATACTAGTGAAAAAAAGTCAATGCCCCAGAGGTAAAGCTCTGTGGAAAAAACAGGACCTCTCAAGCCAGATTACCCGATGCCAGTTTTAAGGCAGCCTCAACGATAGTATTGAGGTAAGGGAGCCTGCAGATTGCTGCCAAATGAGGACCTCCCGTTATTAGTGAGGAGTTTGAGGGCCGGCGTCTCCAAGGTTGGGGACCTTCTGCTGAGAAAATATTTTGGCGAAAATGGATCAGATCAGCATATCAGAGGGGCCGGCCGCATCCCCCGACAAAGCCTCCCAGATCCGTGCCATTTTTCTTGTAAAGAGAGCTTGCTCACTTTTAGGAAATTCCTCTCTGACGCCTACACAGGATATTAATAGCAAGAGACTCCTTGACACTTGGGCCTCAGCAGTCATGGAGGCTTGAGATAACTGTTTTATCTGTAGGTCGTGTGGCTCCGGTTCTAGATCCGCCATCAAAGTCAGCTCCCCCTGTAAGGATCACAGTTAGCTAGATTGTGGATCTCAGCTGCGGAGCTAATAAGTTTGAATGTATGCCAGTGAAGGTTAAATACGAAGCTATCTGTTGCTAAGTATTCCCAACAAGGCAAAAGAGAGTTACTGTAAGTGTCTATCCTGATCAGTATTTCTGAATCAGGATAAAATAAATAAGGAAGTTCCCAGAGCTTTAGCTTAACTTGAATCAAAATTATTAGCAGAGCGTACTTGGCTTCTGATGCAAGGAAACAGGCACCTGTGTAAAGTGAGTTCAGAGTAAGACTGTGTTAGTGGTGAGTCTGTACTGCCTGTGCTGACAGGCTTCTGTGCTGCAGAGGAAAGGACACGCTTGTGAGTAGTGTGTGCAGCGTGTAGCAGCTGCGTTCTGAAAATGGCAGAGGTGATTTTGGAGAGAGCAGGTAATGAGAGCTCAAGTGCAGGTTACTTGTTGAAAAGAATCAGGAAGCTTTTAATACAACCGGAGGTCAGTCACAAGGAGGTAGGAATACTCAGCGAGGAGATGAAGTATTTAGTTAATAGCTCCGGTCTTACTTGTTTGTAGCAGGTGCTGCTGTAAAAGGTATTGATTCCTGTAACGGTTAAACGTAGATCCAGTTGGGAATTGTCTTTTAAACACAAACAATCCTGTTCTGTGGTTATTGGAGGTAATCCGTTGTAAATAAGGAGAGCCTGGAAAGTTTCTCCTGCAGAGTATAGGAACTTGAACTAGTGAGCTCAAACAATACTGAAGCAAGGTGGAAGGGGCGTGACCAGGTTAATATAAGCTTGGAATCTGACTGCAGAGAATCCTTAAAGGGACATAGGTGATGAGCGACAAGAAACCCTGACATACCCCCCCTCTCAGGGTAGCTGCCCAGAAGCTACAAAACGAGGACGATCCGGATTCCTCCTATGGAAGAAGGAAACTAGTCTGGGAGCATGTACATTGGTAGACGGTTCCCAAGAATCCTCCTCAGAACTGAAACCCTTCCAATGAATCAAATACTAAAGAACACCACTGACGATGCGGGAATCTAATATGGAGTCAACTTCATATTCGTCATCCGAATTGATCAGAGTTTCAGGAGGTGTTAAGGTGTCCAAGCTTCTGGTTTGCCGGTGAGGTTTGAGTAAACTTACATGGAAAGTGGGGTGTAGTCTGTAGTTAGAGGGTAGACTTAAGGTGACAGCGTTGGGATTCACGATCCTTGTTATAGGAAAAGGTCCAATGAAAGAAGTGCTAAGTTTCTTACTAGGTGTCCTTAATTTAATGTTCTTAGTGGATAACCATACCATGTCTCCGACGTTGTAGGTAGGTGCTTGGCGTCGTCGAAGATTATAGTAATGCCTTTGTTTGGCTTGAGCTTCCGCGATATGTCTCTTAAGATCTTGAAATAAGTCGAGAAGATTGTTTGTAACATCGTCAACCTGTGGACAGGTGGTATCCAAGCGAGGATGCAGTTGGAAGTTAGGGTGAAATCCGTAGTTGGCATAGAATGGAGATTTCTGTGTAGTGGAACTGGTTGCATTGTTGTATGCGTATTCTGCCATAGACAAAGTGGAAGCCCATTGGTCTTGTTGGTTAGAGCAATATGAACGGATATACTGCTCAAGCCATTGGTTCACTCTCTCTGTCTGTCCATTTGATTGTGGGTGGAAGGAAGAGGAGAAGCGTAATTCCACTTGCATGATTGCACATAGTTGTTTCCAAAAACGGGAAGTGAATTGGGTTCCTCTATCTGTAACTATTGATTGAGGTAACCCATGTAACTTAACGATGTTATCCAAAAAGAGTTTTGCTGTTTCAGAAGAAGTAGGTAACTTGTGAAAAGGTAAGAAATGTGCCATCTTGGTTAGGTGATCTACCACGACTAGAATAGTGTTGTAGCCATCAGAGGGAGGAAGTTCCACTATAAAGTCCATTCCTATGCATTGCCAGGGCCTGTCTGGGATTTGAAGGGGTAGAAGCAATCCAAATGGTGGTTTTTTTTGTCTGTTTTGGAGACTGTACAAACATGACAAGCGTGGATGTATTCTTGGATGGAAGATCTCAAGGAAGGCCACCAATAAGTGCGTGACAGAAGATCAAGGGTTTTATTAATACCCAAATGCCCTGCCATGGGTGAGTCATGATGTTCTTTTAATATGTTTTGGCGTAAAGAGGGGGGTACATAAATCTTCCCCATATGGTAATAAAGTCCATCTTGTCCTAAAGTGAGATTACTACTGAGAATCTCTGGATCGTCTTTCTGAGAATTCCTCAAAACTTGTGTATAGGGCAGAGACAGGGCTATTATCTGTTCAACTGGTATAACTGTTCCCGGAGCAGTATAAGTAGAAGGTTTTGAATCCTTCCTTGATAGAGCGTCAGCTTTCCCGTTCTTACTCCCTGGCCGGTATGTGATGTGAAAATCAAACCTTGATAGGAATAGACTCCATCTTAGCTGTCTAGCAGAAAAGAGTTCGGTTGGTCAAAAGGTATTCCAGATTCTTATGATCTGTATAGATCAGTATGGGATGTTTACTTCCTTCCAGAAGATGCCTCCAATGTTCCAAAGAGACTTTGATGACTAGCAATTCCTTCTCACCGATGGGGTAGTTATATTCAGCAGGTGTCATTACCCTGGAGAAGAAAGCAACTGGATGAAGTGGTTCCCCTGGTGTTCTTCATTGAGAGAGGATTGAACCGAGGGCATAATCCGATGCATCGACTTCTAGTACGTAATGAGAATCTGGGTCTGGGTAAGAGAAAATTGGAGCTTGAGTGAAAGTCTTCTTCAGGTGGTTGAAAACAGCTTGTGTTTTAGGGTTCCAAGTAAACTGAGTTTTTATGCTGGTCAAAGAGGTGAGTGGTTTAGTGAGTAGGGAATAATTCTTGATGAATTTACGGTAATAGTTGGCAAACCCTAAAAATCTTTGAAGTTCCCTTTTAGAAGTCGGTGTAGGCCATTGTTTGATTGTCTGTACTTTGGTATCATCCATCTGAATACCATTGGGGGATATTGTATATCCCAAGAAGGTAATATGATTTGTATGGAATATGCACTTCTGTAATTTGGCAAAGAGACTGTGTTGACGTAGACGTGTTAAAACCCACCGGACATGTTTCCTGTGTTCTGAGATGTTATCAGAGTATATCAGGATATCATCTAAATAGATGACTACACAGACGTCTAATAAGTCGCGGAAGATATCGTTAATGAGAAACTGGAATGTGGCTGGAGCGTTGCAGAGTCCGAATGGCATCACCTTGTACTCATAGAGTCCGTATCTGGTTCTGAAGATGGTGAGCCATTCGTCCCCTTGTCAGATTCTTACCAAATTATACGCTCCACGGAGATCCAATTTGGTATAGACAGTAGCATGACTGAGTCTTTCGATGAGTTCTGGTATTAACGGAAGTGGATAACATTTTTTTACCGTGCGTTTATTTAGCTCTCTATATCTATTATAGGACCGGAGAGAATGGTCCTTATTCTTAACGAAAAATATTCCTGCACCTGCAGGTGAGGTTGAGGGTTGTATGAAACCTTTCCGTAGGTTTTCAGATAAATAGGTTTTTAAATGTTCCAATTCTGGTTGTGATAGAGGGTAGATGTGTCCGAATGGAATTGTGGCCCCAGGTAGAAGTTCAATGGGGCAATCATAAGGCCGATGAGGAGGGAGAGTCTCTGCTTCCTTTTCACTGAAAACGTCCTCAAAATCTTGGTAATCAGTAGGTAGTTGGTTTGTAATAGTGCAACACAATGTAGGATGAGGAAAACAAGTGGTTTTGCAATAGTCAGAAAGGAACTGTACTTCCAAGCTATCCCAGTGAATGGTAGGTTGATGAGTTTGCAACCATTGCAGACCAAGGACTACTGGGAACATAGGGGATGAAATAACATCAAAAGAAATGTATTCTACATGTGTTGAGAGACTAGATACCTTAATAGGAACTGTTTGATGTGTGACAGGTCCTGAGGTGATAAAACTACCATCAATAACTCTAATGGAGACAGGTTTTGCTTTCAACAAGGTGGGTATTTATTTTCAGTGACAAACATGGCATCTATATAGGAATTTTGTGCTCCTGAGTCAAAGATGGCTTCACTGATCACCTGCTGACGATCCCACTGCAAATTAAGGGATAGAGAACAATAAGCCACATGTTTTATGTTAGTGGATAAACATGTTGTGTCCAAAAAACACTTACGTCTCTTTTGTCTTGAGAGAATGGGACAGTCCTTTACGGTGTGTGTCTTGGATGCACAGTACATGCATAAGTTATTCATGCGTCTGCGGTTCCTTTCTTCTGGCTGAAGTGGTCCCTTTGTGAACCCGATATCCATTGGTTCAGTGGTGTGACTAGTAGGTGGTTTGTGATAAGAGACTGAAGGCCTGCTGAATGTCTCAGTGGCTAGCTTTTCTGTTTTACGTTCTCTTAATCTTCGGTCTATTTGGATGCTTAAAGTGATCAATCCTTCTAATGATCTTGGCAACTCGGTACGTGCTAATTCATCCTTTAGAGCATCATTCAAACCTAAACGGTATTGATTCCTTAGAGCGATCTCGCTCCACTCTGTATCCTTACTGTACTGCTTGAATTCGCTAAGGTACTCTTCAACAGGGTTTTTACCTTGCTTGAGAGACCTCATCTTAGTTTCAGCAGTCAGCTGAATATTGGTATCCTGGTATAATACAGCCATTTCTTTGAAGAAATCCAGAAGAGAGGCTAAAATGGGGTGGTCTTGTTCAAAGAATGCGTCTGCCCATTTTCGGGGTTCACTTCTTAAGAAGGAAATGACTGTCAGAACTTTGACACATTCTGTAGAATATGTCTTGGGTTTTAAGTTAAACAATAAATTACAGGAGTTCCTAAACTGAGTAAATTGAGCTCTATCCCCCGCAAAGGTATCTGGCATAGACACTTGGGGTTCTGGGGTCGCAACAGCAGCTGCGGATTTAGTTATTGAGAATTTTATAATGTTACTCAAGCTGTTGTTTTGTACCTGTAATTCCCTGAGTCCCTGACTCAATTGATCCACCCTCTGTGATAGTGCGTACACTATTTGGGGTTGCTCCGCTGGATCCATATTTTTGGCTTCAGTATTATGTAAGGATCACAGTTAGCTAGATTGTGGATCTCAGCTGCGGAGCTAATAAGTTTGAATGTATGCCAGTGAAGGTTAAATACGAGGCTATCTGTTGCTAAGTATTCCCAACAAGGCAAAAGAGAGTTACTGTAAGTGTCTATCCTGATCAGTATTTCTGAATCAGGATAAAATAAATAAGGAAGTTCCCAGAGCTTTAGCTTAACTTGAATCAAAATTATTAGCAGAGCGTACTTGGCTTCTGATGCAAGGAAACAGGCACCTGTGTAAAGTGAGTTCAGAGTAAGACTGTGTTAGTGGTGAGTCTGTACTGCCTGTGCTGACAGGCTTCTGTGCTGCAGAGGAAAGGACACGCTGTGAGTAGTGTGTGCAGCGTGTAGCAGCTGCGTTCTGAAAATGGCAGAGGTGATTTGGAGAGAGCAGGTAATGAGAGCTCAAGTGCAGGTTACTTGTTGAAAAGAATCAGGAGGCTTTTAATACAACCGGAGGTCAGTCACAAGGAGGTAGGAATACTCAGCGAGGAGATGAAGTATTTAGTTAATAGCTCCGGCCTTACTTGTTTGTAGCAGGTGCTGCTGTAAAAGGTATTGATTCCTGTAACGGTTAAACGTAGATCCAGTTGGGAATTGTCTTTAAACACAAACAATCCTGTTTTGTTGTTATTGGAGGTAATCCGTGTAAATAAGGAGAGCCTGGAAAGTTTCTCCTGCAGAGTATAGGAACTTGAACTAGTGAGCTCAAACAATACTGAAGCAAGGTGGAAGGGGCGTGACCAGGTTAATATAAGCTTGGAATCTGACTGCAGAGAATCCTTAAAGGGACATAGATGATGAGCGACAAGAAACCCTGACACCCCCAATGGGGTAAAAGAGGATGTTAGTGCCCCAGATTGCCACTCATTTTGAATGGTTGGAGTTGAGACAAAGGGGTCCGTTTGGCGCGGGTATCCGTCCATAAGCTCCACCTCTGACTTTAGCACAGACCTTCGGTCCTCCATTTTCATGCAAAATTCCTGCTCAAAATTCTTCAGTAGAAGTGATATTAGGTAATATGACTCTTTCATAGTTGGTTATGTGACAGGTTCCTTCCTTTGGTAGTTTTAGCCTTTTTTGTTTTATAACAGTTCATGTGTTTGCAGCTTAACCCATTCTGCGGGGGAGGAGTGAGAGGTATGCATGTCAGGCCGTCTTTTAGCTAGTAAAAAGGCCTATAATCCGGTAAAATGTTCATAACAGTGTTAGGATTTTTTTAATGTGTAATTTAGTTTTATATAATTGGTAGTTAGTTTAATTTTAGTTTAATAATTATATTAGTTTAATTGTTAGTTTAAACTTAGTTCTTTTAATTTGAAAGGTAAGTTTTAATTTAATTTAAGATAGGGAAATTGTAATTTTAATATAAAGTTAGGGGGTGTTAGGGTTACGGTTAAGTTTAGGGGTTACTAGTTTAATTTAGTTTATTGCTATGTGGGGGCTTTTGGTTTAGGGGTTAATACTTTACTTTAGTATATTTTGTTGTGGGGGGCTTGCGATTTAGGGGTTAATAGGTTTATTATAGGTTTATTATAGTGGCGGCGATGTAGGGCTTAATAACTTTAGTACAGTGGGGGCGATGTGGGCGGACGGCAAATTAGGGGTTAATTATATTTAAATAGTGCAAGGGTGGCAGTTTAGGGGTTAATAACTTTATTATAGTGGTGAAGATGTCGGGGAGCGACAGAATAGGGGGTTAATAATTATTTTTAGATTCAGCGAAGTCAGATTTGGGGTTTATAAATTTAATATAGTATTTGCGATGCAGGAGGGCCTCGGTTTAGGGGTTAATAGGTAGTTTATGGAGGTTAGTGTACTTTGTAACACTTTAGTTTTGAGTTTTATGTAACAGTTTTGTTGTGTAAAACTCATAACTACTGCTTTTAGATTGCGGTATGGATCTTTTCAGTATAGGCTGGAACGCAAGCTTTTTAGCCTCACCACAAAACTCGTAATGGCAGCGCTATGGAAGTCCCATAAAAAAAGGTAATTTTTACGTGTGTGGAACTGATGTTGTGGTACAGGCTAAAAGGCTTGCAGTACAGATATACCGACAATAAGATAACACAGTAAGTCATCTACGAAAAGAAGCAAAACATTTTTGTCATAAAACTAAGTCATTTTTTTTTAAAGGGATACGAAACCCAAATGTTTTGTTTCTCGATTCAGATAGAACATTAAATTTTAGACAACTTTCTAATTTACTTCTATGATCAAATTGTCTTTGTCCCCTTAGGGGCCGATTTATTAAATTGTCAACCAGCTTATTCCGTGCAAGCCTTCAGGCTCGCTGGAATCAGGAATTAAGAAGCAGTGGTTATAAGACCGCTGCTCCTTAACTCGTCCGCCATCTCTGAGGATACGATTGGGTTGATTGACACCCCTTGCTAGCGGCCACGAATGTGCAGGGGGCAGCATTGCACAAGCATTTCACTAGTATTCACTTGTGCAATGATAAATACCCACAGCATATGCTGTCGCCATTTATCTATGTGTAGCGGACATGATCCGCTACAGCGAATCATGTCCGCCCGCACATTGATAAATCTACCCCATAGTATCTTTTGTTGAAAAGCATGTATGTAAGCTCAAGAGTGTGCACTTCTGTAGTACTATATGGCAGCAGTTTGCAAGATTGTTATTTTACTTGTACTAGATGGCAGCACAATATCCCGCCTTGTATTGTTCCAGTCACCTACCTAGGCATCTCTTCAACAAAAAATACCATATGAATGAAGCAAATTTCAAGATTTTTTTAAAAGCTGTATCTGAATCACAAAATATTTTTTTTTCCTATCCCTTTAATTACATATTTCCCTTGGATTTATAACCACAAATAGATTTATTTCCATGCAAGTAAAAACAATGAATTACTTTATGTATCACAAGAAATATATAGTGACCAAGGAAAGCTAAATTATTAGAAAAATGATTTTCTATACATTGGACTAAGCTTCAAATGTATAGAATACAAAAAGCAGTAATGCAACACGGAATCACCCAGTGGTAGTATAATCAATACTTAAGAATCAAGATTATTTTTTGGTAGATGAAGAAGCTTAAAATATTGACTAATAGTAGAAACAGATTTAGCATCTGAAATCTATCTATGTTGTAAATGCCACACAAAATGAAAAATAGCATAATCAGGGTACAATTAAAATGCACAGATTGTTCAGTAAAGGGATATAACATTTATTTGCTGAAATGTTCAGGAAGACAGACTCATACATTATGAATGCAACAAACTGTAAACACAAAGATAATACAACATCAAAGTGTGATTCAAAACTATACATTTCTTCTGTCAAGAAGCAGTTACAACCCTGGATGTTATTAAAAAAAATATAATAGATATTAAAAAAAAAAAAAAAAATTCCTAATTAAAACATTGGGTTCCATTTATCAATCAGCTTTGGAGCACCTTCTGTGTGGGTGCACATCAGACCGCTGCTTAGTAACCTATACATCAGCTCTGAGGTGGTAGATTAAAATCACACAAGTCCAACCAGAGTGATTGACACGTGTGTGAGCAGGGAATCACATTAGATATATACGGGCAGTATACTGCTGACCGCTGGCTGTAATTATTAAGGAAAATGCACAAAATAAACTGAATATATAATTTATTTGCTGAACTGTTCAGGACAACAGACTTGTATAGTATTAACCAATAAACTATAAATACAAAGATAAATAAAAAGAGAGAAGCACTCAACCTGGGAACGAACAATAGCATAATAGCTTGTTCTATGGCTAGTTACCACCCAAGAAACAGCTTCGTTTTGCTCAACATGTGCCTTTCACAGAGAAGAACTTTCCTGTAGCATATCAGTCTGATCCCGACATAACATTACAGTCCAGCCCCAAAATACCAGGCAATCCCTCTCTGAACGAGAGAAACGGCCAAACCCCAGACGTACATTTCAGCCTACAGTGAGGTGCAGCCATATCCCTCTAAGCAATGGATCCATGTCTGGATTCCCGAGTCATAATTTGCATAAATAAAAAGAGAGAAGCGCTCAACCTGGGAACGAACAATAGCATAATAGCTTGTTCTATGGCTAGTTACCACCCTAGAAGCAGCCTCTTTTTGCTCTATATGTGCCTTTTACAGAGAAGAACTTTCCTGTAGCATATCAGTCGGATACCCCACAAGAAGCAGCCTATTTTGCTCAACATGTGCCTTTCACAGAGAAGAACTTTCCTGTAGCATATCAGTCTGATCCTGACTTAACAGTACAGTCTAGCCCCAAAACACCAGGCAATCCCTCTCTGAACAAGAGAAATGGCAAAACCCCAGATGTACATTTCGGCCTATTGTGGGCCTCGTCAGTGAGCACCTCTCTCTTTTTTAATTTATAAATACAAAGATAATAAAACATTAAAGTGTGATTCAAACCTATCATTTTCTTCAGTCCAGAAGAAGATACATTCCAGAATGCTATTAAAAAATGAATAATCAAAACCTAAAAATATACTGTTCCAAATTAGGACATTAAATGACAATCTATTTATTTGCATTGTGTAATTATTCTAACTTTGTGAAATTATTTTTCCATTATTCTAAAATAGATATACAAACAGATGATAGATAGATGATAGATAGATAGATAGATAGATAGATAGATAGATAGACAGATAGATAGATACCATGCTTGCTTGTGTGCACAGACAAAGTGATCTTTTCAAGAATGTCACACCCTTCTGGGAATCAAATTGGAATAGCTCTTTACACACTTGTTAGGTTTATAAAGATGAGACAGCAAGCTCCATTTATCAAGTTGCGGATGCAGCTTTGGAGTGCCTTTAGTGCAGGCTCATTTTTAACTGATAATTAAGAAGCAGCAGTCATCAGATCACTGCTTCCTAAATGGCTGTGAGCTGGCAGATTAAAATCACAGCTGACAAGTCCGAAAAAGGTGATTGACAGCTCCTGCTTGTGCGCGGTCAAAAATTGCTTCTTTTCAATCATACAAGTTTTATTTTGTCCTTTTATGACACTAGTAGTGCAAGAGGTTGCTTGGTTACTTATGCAAACGGTGAAAGTGTATGTCTTGTTTTTCATTTGGTCAGCGTAACTATAGAAAGCTACATATTTATAATGAACAATTAATATATTTGTTAATAACATAACACATTATGTCATCTACAAATAAGCAAACATGTTATGTCATAAAGCAAAGTACTTATTTTATTACATATTTCCCTTGGATTTATAACAGCAAACAGAATTATTTCCATGCAAGTAAAAGCATAAATAATTGCTTTATGTACTACAAGAAATATATAGTTACTATGGAAAGTTAAATTATTAGAAACATAAGTAAATAAATAATAAGCTACAATTGTAGAGGATTTAAAAAGCAGTAAAGAAATCCCCAATGATAGTATAATCAATACTTAAAAATCAAGATTTTTTTATTGAAGATGAAGAAACTTAAAATATTGATTAATAGTAGAAACAGATTATAAGCACAAACAGATCTAGGAAATCAGAATCTGAAATCTTTCTGTGTAGTTAATGCCACACAAAAATAACAATCACTGGCCAATTCAAATGGACAGATTGTTTGGTAAAGGGAATATTACATTTATTTACTGAAATGTTCAGGAAGGCAGATTCATACATAGAACAAGCTATAAATACATCAATATCACAATATTAAAATGGGACTCAAAATTATAAATCTCTTCAGTCCAGAAGAGGATACACCACAGGATGATATTATAAAAAAAAATAAACATACTGTCCCCAAATTAAAGGGACATGAAAACCAAATTTTTTCTTTCATGATTTAGAAAGAGCATACAATTATAAACAACTTTCTAATTTACTTCTATTATCTATTTTGCTTCATTCTCTTGATATTCTTTGCTGAAAAGCATATCTAGATATGCTTAGTAGCTGCTGATTGGTTGCTTCACATAGATGACTCCTGTGATTGGTTCACCATGTGCATCGATATTTCTTCATTAAAGTATATCTAAAGAATGAAGCAAATTAGGTAATGGAAGTAAATTGGAATGTTGTTTAAAATTATATTCTCTACCTTAATCATGAAAGAAAATGTTTGGGTATAGTGTCCCTTTAAGCCATTAAGTGACGTCTCAAATAAAAAATGCACTATATTAAGGGAATGTAACATCTATTTGCTAAAATGTTCAGGAAAACAGACTTATATAGTATGAACACAACACAATATAAATAGAAAGATAAGATGAAAGTACATCCCTGGATGCTATTAAAAAAATAATACAATTTAAAAAATGATATTCAAAATTAAGACTTTAAGTGACAATTCAGATGATTAATGTTAGATAGATGACAGATAGATGATATATATAGATAGATAGATAGATATGTACACAGTTATTTCTTTCATGTAATTAGCAAGAGTCCATGAGCTAGTGACGTATGGGATATACATTCCTACCAGGAGGGGCAAAGTTTCCCAAACCTCAAAATGCCTATAAATACACCCTCACCACACCCACAAATCAGATTTTACAAACTTTGCCTCCCATTGAGGTGGTGAAGTAAGTTTGTGCTAGATTCTACGTTGATATGCGCTTCGCAGCAGGCTGGAGCCCGGTTTTCCTCTCAGTGTGCAGTGAATGTCAGAGGGATGTGAAGAGAGTATTGCCTATTTGAATTCAATGATCTCCTTCTACGGGGTCTATTTCATAGGTTCTCTGTTATCGGTCGTAGAGATTCATCTCTTACCTCCCTTTTCAGATCGACGATATACTCTTATATATACCATTACCTCTACTGATTCTCGTTTCAGTACTGGTTTGGCTTTCTACTACATGTAGATGAGTGTCCTGGGGTAAGTAAGTCTTATTTTGTGACACTCTAAGCTATGGTTGGGCACTTTTATATAAAGTTCTAAATATATGTGTTTAAACATTTATTTGCCTTGATTCAGGATGTTCAACGTTCCTTATTTCAGACAGTCAGTTTCATATTTGGGATAATGCATATGAATAAAACCAATTTTTTCTTACCTTAAAATTTGACTTTTTTCCTGTGGGCTGTTAGGCACGTGGGGGCTGAAAATGCTTCATTTTATTGCGTCATTCTTGGCGCTGACTTTTTTGGCGCAAAAATTTTCGGTGTCATTTCCGCCGTCATACTTGTCGCCGGAAGTTGCATAATTTTTTTGACGTTTTTGCGCCAAAAGTGTCGGCGTTACCGGATGTGGCGTCATTTTTGGCGCCAAAAGCATTTAGGCGCCAATTAATGTGGGCGTCTTTTTTGGTGCTAAAAAATATGGGCGTCATTTTTGTCTCCTCAATATTTAAGTCTCATTGTTTATTTGCTTCTGGTTGCTAGAAGCTGGTTCATTGGCATTTTTTCCCATTCCTGAAACTGTCATTTAAGGAATTTGATCAATTTTGCTTTATATGTTGTTTTTTCTATTACATATTGCAAGATGTCTCAGATTGACCCTGAATCAGAAGCTACTTCTGGAAAATCGCTGCCTGATGCTGGATCTACCAAAGTTAAGTGTATTTGTTGGAAACTTGTGGTAACTGTTTCTCCGGCTGTTGTTTGTGATGAATGTCATGACAAACTTTCTAATGCAGATAATATTTCCTTTAGTAATGTTCTATGGTTCTATGGCAGATAGTACTTCCTTTAAGGATCTTTTAGATAGGAAAATTGAATCCTTTCTAAGAAAAGCTTACTTATGTTCAGGTAATCTTCTTAGACCTGCTATATCTTTGGCGGATGTTGCTGCAGCTTCAACTTTCTGGTTAGAAGCTTTAGCACAACAAGTAACAGATCATAATACTCATAGCATTGTTAATCTTCTTCAACATGCTAATAACTTTATTTGTGATGCCATCTTTGATATCATTAGGGTTGATGTCAGGTATATGTCTTTAGCTATTTTAGCTAGAAGAGCTTTATGGCTTAAAACTTGGAATGCTGATATGTCTTCTAAGTCAACTTTGCTTTCCCTTTCTTTCCAGGGTAATAAATTGATTGGTTCACAGTTGGATTCTATTATTTCAACTGTTACTGGGGGGAAAGGAACTTTTTTACCACAGGATAAAAAATCTAAAAAAAAATCTAAAGGTAAATTTAGGTCCGCTAATCGTTTTCGTTCCTTTCGTCATAATAAGGAACGAAAGCCTGATCCTTCCCCTACAGGAACAGTATCAGTTTGGAAACCATCTCCAGTCTGGAATAAATCCAAGCCCTTTAGAAAGCCAAAGTCAGCTCCCATGTCCACATGAAGGTGCGGCCCTCATTCCAGCCCAGCTGGTAGGGGGCAGATTACGTTTTTTCAAAGAAATTTGGATCAATTCGATTCACAATCTTTGGATTCAGAACATTGTTTCACAAGGGTACAGAATAGGCTTCAAGATAAGGCCTCCTGCAAGAAGATTTTTTCTTTCCCGTGTCCCAATAAATCCAGTGAAGGCTCAAACATTTCTGAAATGTGTTTCAGATCTAGAGTTGGCTGGAGTAATTGTGCCAGTTCCAGTTCTGGAACAGGGGCTGGGGTTTTACTCAAATCTCTTCATTGTACCAAAGAAGGAGAATTCCTTCAGACCAGTTCTGGATTTAAAAATATTGAATCGTTATGTAAGGATACCAACATTCAAAATGGTAACTATAAGGACTATTCTGCCTTTTGTTCAGCAAGGGCATTATATGTCCACAATAGATTTACAAGATGCATATCTGCATATTCCGATTCATCCAGATCACTATCAGTTTCTGAGATTCTCTTTCCTAGACAAGCATTACCAGTTTGTGGCTCTGCCGTTTGGCCTAGCAACAGCTCCAAGGATTTTTACAAAGGTTCTCGGTGCCCTTCTATCTGTAATCAGAGAACAGGGTATTGTGGTATTTCCTTATTTGGACGATATCTTGGTACTTGCTCAGTCTTCACTTTTAGCAGAATCTCATACGAATCGAGTTCGTTGATTCCTCAGACAAGGGTAACCTTTTTAGGTTTCCAGATAGTTTCAGTGTCCATGACTCTGTCGCTGACGGACAAAAGACGTCTGAAATTGGTTTCAGCTTGTCGAAACCTTCAGTCTCAATCATTCCCTTTGGTAGCCTTATGCATGGAAATTCTAGGTCTTATGACTGCTGCATCGGACGCGATCCCCTTTGCTCGTTTTCACATGAGACCTCTTCAGCTCTGTATGCTGAACCAGTGGTGCAGGGATTATACAAAGATATTGCAATTAATATCTTTAAAACTGATTGTACGACACTCTCTGACATGGTGGACAGACCACCATCGTTTAGTTCAGGGGGCTTCTTTTGTTCTTCCGACCTGGACTGTGATCTCAACAGATGCAAGTCTGACAGGTTGGGGAGCTGTATGGGGGTCTCTGACAGCACAAGGGGTTTGGGAATCTCAGGAGGCGAGATTACCAATCAACATTTTGGAACTCCGTGCGATTTTCAGAGCTCTTCAGTCGTGGCCTCTTCTAAAGAGAGAGTCATTCATTTGTTTTCAGACGGACAATGTCACAACCGTGGCATATGTCAATCATCAAGGAGGGACTCACAGTCCTCTGGCACTTCCTTGGAAGTATCATCCTGCCTATATCTTTCCGCCTCTAGTTCTTCTTCCAAGAGTGATTTCCAAGATTCTAAAGGAGCGTTTGTCTGTTCTGCTGGTGGCTCCAGCATGGCCTCACAGGTTTTGGTATGCGGATCTTGTCCGGATGGCTACTTGCCCACCGTGGACTCTTCCGTTAAGACCAGACCTTCTATCGCAAGGTCCTTTTTTCCATCAGGATCTCAAATCCTTAAATGTGAAGGTATGGAGATTGAACGCTTGATTCTCAGTCATAGAGGTTTCTCTGACTCCGTAATTAATACTATGTTACAGGCTCGTTAATCTGTATCTAGGAAGATATATTATCGAGTCTGGAAGACTTACATTTCTTGATGTTCTCATCATTTTTCCTGGTATTCTTTTAGAATTCCTAGAATTTTACAGTTTCTTCAGGATGGTTTGGATAAAGGTTTGTCTGCAAGTTCCTTGAAAGGACAAATCTCTGCTCTTTCTGTTCTTTTTCACAGAAAGATTGCTAATCTTCCTGATATTCATTGTTTTGTACAGGCTTTGGTTCGTATAAAACCTGTCATTAAGTCAATCTCTCCTCCTTGGAGTTTGAATTTGGTTCTGGGGGCTCTTCAAACTCCTCCGTTTGAACCTATGCATTCGCTGGATATTAAATTACTTTCTTGGAAAGTTTTGTTTCTTTTGGCCATCTCTTCTGCTAGAAGAGTTTCTGAATTGTCTGCTCTTTCTTGTGAGTCTCCTTTTCTGATTTTTCATCAGGATAAGGCGGTTTTGCGAACTTCATTTAAATTTTTACCTAAGGTTGTGAATTCTAACAACATTAGTAGAGAAATTGTAGTTCCTTCATTGTGTCCTAATCCTAAAAACTCTAAGGAAAGATCGTTGCATTCTTTGGATGTAGATAGAGCTTTGAAATATTATGTTGAAGCTACTAAAGATTTCCGAAAGACTTCTAATCTATTTGTTATCTTTTCTGGTTCTAGGAAAGGTCTGCCATTTCTTTGGCATCGTGGTTAAAGTCTTTGATTCATCATGCTTATGTTGAGTCGGGTAGAACTCCGCCTCAAAGGATTACAGCTCATTCGACTAGGTCAGTCTCTACTTCCTGGGCATTTAGGAATGAAGATTCGGTTGATCAGATTTGCAAAGCAGCAACTTGGTCTTCTTTGCATACTTTTACTAAATTCTACCATTTTGATGTGTTTTCTTCTTCAGAAGCAGTCTTTGGTAGAAAAGTACTTCAGGCAGCTGTTTCAGTTTGATTCTTCTGCTTATAATTTCAGTTTTTTTTCATTATAAGATTTAAACTTTGTTTTGGGTGTGGATTATTTTTCAGCGGAATTGGCTGTCTTTATTTTATCCCTCCCTCTCTAGTGACTCTTGCGTGGAAGATCCACATCTTGGGTATTCATAATCCCATACGTCACTAGCTCATGGACTCTTGCTAATTACATGAAAGAAAACATAATTTATGTAAGAACTTACCTGATAAATTCATTTCTTTCATATTAGCAAGAGTCCATGAGGCCCACCCTTTTTTGTGGTGGTTATGATTTTTTTGTATAAAGCACAATTATTCCAATTCCTTATTTTTTATGCTTTCGCACTTTTTTCTTATCACCCCACTTCTTGGCTATTCGTTAAACTGATTTGTGGGTGTGGTGAGGGGTGTATTTATAGGCATTTTGAGGTTTGGGAAACTTTGCCCCTCCTGGTAGGAATGTATATCCCATACGTCACTAGCTCATTGACTCTTGCTAATATGAAAGAAATGAATTTATCAGGTAAGTTCTTACATAAATTATGTTTTTGAGTCCCCACTATTTATAAAGAAGAGACATTAGTGTTAGGTGAGCTTAAAGGGACACTGAACCAAATTTTTTTCTTTCATGATTCTGATAGAGCATGCAATTTTAAGCAACTTTCTAATTTACTCCTATTATCAATTTTTATTTGTTCTCTTGCTATCTTAATTTGAAAAAGAAGGCATCTAAGCTTTTTTATTAGTTCAGACCTCTGGACAGCACTTTTTTATTGGTGGATGAATTTATCCACCAATCAGCAAGAACAACCCAGGTTGTTCATAAAAAATAGGCCGGCATCTAAATTTACATTCTTGCATTTCAAATAAGGATACCAAGAGAATGAAGAAAATTTGATAATAGGAGTAAATTAGAAAGTTGCTTAAAATGTCATGCTCTATCTGAATCACAAAATAAAACATTTGGGTTCACAATAACCCTATAGAAAACTATTACCATTTTCTAACAGTCTCCCTGTTACTGCGATGGAGAGTCAGCCCACCCTGCTCTTCTGAATACTCCACCACACAACAGAAATACATTGTACAAATAAAATGAATAGCTTTTTCTGGGGCTATACAACTTTCCAGAGTAGTGATTAAAAAGTTTTTATTTCAATCTGGTGCATTTCTTGGAAATATTATCTATGTTGTGCTTCTTCAGTGTCAGATGTAGTTTGGTAGCTTGTTATGCAGTATGTTCATGGCTGGTGGTTCTTCTATGTGTTTCAGAGATTTTAGTGAAATCTAAAGGAAGAACATATTATATTAGGTTACAAGTGAATGTGTTCTCAAAGGAACATGTCACCTGTTGTAGTATTGTGTGTAAAAGCTCAGTGTCTGTAGGTAATGTTGAGGTACACACCACCATCAACAGTTTGGAGTTAGACTTTTATGAGATATAATTGGATTTCCTTGATTTTTCTTTTTGGTTAAATAATACATAAATGGGATAAAGATTATGTAAAATGAAATGCATAAAAAACATACCTGTGTGTGATTGAGGAGAAAACTCATGCAGAAGGCAATTGTGGGTTAAAGGGACAGTATACACCAATTTTCTAAAAATCCAGTATAAAACCTTTTAAAAAACTTACTTAGAAGCTCCCAGTTTAGCACTGTTGAAAAAGTTAGGCTGGGACATCCACTGAAATGGGCTGGAAAGCAAAAGCAACAGACAATCCCCACTCCCCTGCATATGAAAAGATCCTTTATACAAACAGGAGCAAGCTGGAGTAAGTAGACAATAGTCTACTTCTAAAACTTTGGGGCTTGGTTATGAGTCTGAAAATAAGCACTATCAGCTAGATTACGAGTTTTGCGTTATGAGTGAAAAAGCATCATTATGTTTCATAACGATGCTTTTCCCCTAACGTCGCTATTACAAGTCTTGTCAGACTATGTGTACTGCACACCTTTTTTGCCATCACGCAACGTCAGTACCGCCCTTTTAAAAAAGTCCTTTTCAATGGGTGCCAGGAATCAGACTGAGACGAGAAGTGCAAAAATAATCACACCTTTATTAATAACAAAAAAATTATAAAAAGTCCACAAGTCAAATAACAAGCCAGGAATCAAAACCAGAGCTGGTAGTCAGATGAGCCAGAATCAGGAACAAGGAAAACAGCAGAGTCAGGAACAAGCCAGGGACCAGAAACCAGGAAGGACATCAGGCATCCAGGTAATACACAGGAACTCTCACAAACAGGTCTGAGACAACGCAAAAGCAAAGCATACTGAACAGAGGCCTTTAAATAATGAGTGATGACATCACAATTCTGAGACTGCATCCTGTCTCACACAGATGATGCACACCAGTCTGGCCATAAAAGGAAGTGTAGGAAATGAGCAGCATCCCCCACAATGCACCATAGTCAGGAAGAGAGGTGAGTAAAATGGCTGCCAGCAGCACATGGCAAACAACAGGGAAAAAACCCTGGCAGTACCCTCCCCTCAATGACTCCTTCCCCGCGGGAGGACAAAAGGCTTCTTGAGGAAACGGGCATGGAAGACACGGAGTAGGGCGGGAGCATGAACATCAGAGGAGGGAACCCAAGAATGCTCCTCCAGACTGTAGCCCCTCCAGTGAACCAAATACTGTACACGCCCCTGGACATACAAGAGTCAATAATGCTGCTGACCTCATACTCCTCATGGTTGTCAACAAATATAGGATGGGGATGAGGCAACACAGTGGTAAACTGATTATATACCAATGGTTTTAAGAGGGAGACATGAAAAACATTGGAGATGCATACTGCAGGAGGAAGGTCAAGAGCGTAAGCCACAGGATTGACCCGTCGGAGTATTCAAAAAGGAACAACATAACAGGGAGCCAGTTTATTGGAAGGCACACAAAGGTTCAAGTTGTGGGAGGACAGCCAAACTAGGAAGGCGCGGCCAGACTACGATCTACGATCAGCCTGGAACTTTTGGCGCTGCATAGAACGATGAAGGCAATCCTGAATCTGCACCCACGTGGAACGGAGTTGCCAGAAATGCTCCTCCAAAGCCGGAATACCCTGAGACATGAATTAATCGGGCAACAAGGATGGTTGAAACCCATAATTCGCCATGAACGGGGATAACTTGGAGAAAGCATTAATAGCACTATTACGAGCAAACTCTGCCCAGGTTAACAGTTCAGACCAATTATTGTGGTGATCTGAGACATAGCAACAGAGGAACTGTTCCAGAGCTTGATTAGACCGTTCCGCAGCCCCATTGGATTGAGGGTGATATGCCGAGGAGAAGGAAAGCTGGATACCCATGTGAGCACAAAAGGAACGCCTAAATCTGGAGACAAACTGGCTACCCCAGTCCGATACTATCTCCTTTGGTAACCCATGTAAACGGAAGACCTCCCGGGCAAAAATTGAAGCAAGCTCCTGAGCAGTAGGCAACTTCATCAAGGGAATGCAATGTGACATTTTAGAAAAACGGTCAACCACCATAAGGATAACAGCATTGCCATTGGAAACAGGGAGCTCGACAATGAAGTCCATGGAAAGATGTGTCCAAGGACACTCACCATTAGCAATAGGTTGAAGATGACCCACAGGAAGACGTCGAGGAGTCTTATTCTATGCACAAACTGAGCAAGAGGCAACATATGCAGCAACATCAGAACGAAGACCTGGCCACCAGAATTGTCGAGTGACAGACCAAATCATTTGGTTCTTGCATGGGTGACCTGCGGCTTTAGGATAGTGATAAGTGTGCAAAAGTTTAGTTCGAAGATTCTCAGGAACAAAACACTTACCACTAGGTTTCTCATGAGGTGCATTGGTTTGTGCAGCCAGGATGTACTCCCCCAAGGGAGAAGTCAGATTAGTACATATGGTAGCTAAAATATGGTCAGGTGGTATAACAGGAGTAGGTACAGACTCCTCCTTGGACAGAGGCGAAAACTGTCGAGAGAGGGCATCAGCCCTAACATTCTTACTACCAGGCAGGTAGGAGACCACATAATTAAACCGAGACAAAAATAGTGCCCATCCGGCCTGTCGGGGCGACAAACGTTTTGCTTCAGATAGATAAGTTAAATTCTTGTGGTCAGTAAGAATGAGCACTGGCACGCTAGTACCCTCGAGAAGATGCCTCCATTCCTTGAGTGCCAAAATTATGGCCAGTAATTCAATTTCGCCAATTTCATAATTGCACTTCGCTGGAGACAATTTCTTAGAGAAGAAACCACACGGATGCAAGGAACCATCAGGCGTAGGGCGTTGAGACAAGAGGGCACCTACTCCAGTCTCAGACGCATTAACCTCAAGAACGAAAGGCAGGACAGGGTTAGGATGAGCCAGAACTGGAGCAGCAGCAAAGGCAGTCTTAAGACTATCAAAGGCCTTAATGGCAGTAGGTGACCAATGGAGTGGATCATTCTCTTTACGTGTCATGTCTGTGATAGGTTTGACCAAGGAAGAAAAGTTTTTAATACATTTTCTATAGTAATTGGCGAACCCCAAAAAATGTTGAATAGACCGAAGACCAACTGGGCGAGGCCACTGCAGAACTGCAGATAACTTGTCAGGATCCATGGAGAACCCTGCAACAGAGATAACCTAGTAAGATTACTTGAGTCTGATGGAACTCACATTTCTTGAGTTTACAAAACAGGCCGTTCTCACGTAGTCTCTGAAGAACCCGTATAACATCAGAACAATGAGCCTCAAGTGTGGGTGAGTGTATGAGGATGTCGTCTAAGTACACCACAACACACTGTTGCAACAAATCTCGTAGGACATCATTAATAAGTTCCTTGAAAACAACAGGAGCATTACAAAGGCCAAAGATACTCATAATGCCCGCTCCTGGTGTTAAATGCTGTTTTCCATTTGTGGCCCTCCTTGATCCTAACGAGATTGTACGCTCCTCTCAAATCAAGTTTAGTAAAGACCGTAGTTCCCTTGAGGCGGTCAAAGAGTACCGTAATAAGCGGAATAGGGTAAGCATTCTTAATGGTAAGACGATTAAGACCCCTATAATCGATGCGTGCTCATAACTCGCCACCCTTTTTCTTCACAAAGTAGAAGCCAGCCCCTGCAGGAAAACAGAATTTGCGGATGATCCCCCGTGACAGAGAATTAGCAACATACTCCTCCAGGGCACAATTCTCTGCAACAGACAGAGGGTAAACCCGGCCCCGAGGATGAATGGCTCCGGGTTGCAGGTCTATGGCACAATCGTAAGACCGGTAAGGAGGCAACGTACCAGCACGCACCTTGTCAAAAACGTCTAGGAATTCTCGGTAATCGTCTGGCAATTGAGATACCGAAGAAGTGCACAAGACTTTAACTGGTTTCTGAAGACAAGTGGAAATACATTGCGGGGACCACGACAAAATTTCGGACCTGCGCCAGTCGAGACTGGGATTGTGCTTTTGGAGCCAGGGATAACCCAGAACAACCGGAAAATGTGGAGAGTTTTTCACCTGGAACTGGAGGGTTTCAAAATGGAGAGCCCCAACAGCCATGGACAACGGAGCAGTTTCATGAGTAATGAGTGCGGGCTGAAGGGGCCTGCCATCAATGGCCTCAATAGCAAGTTGGACGGACCGAGGCAAAACAGGAATGGAGTGCTTTGATACAAAAGCACTGTCAATGAAATAGCCTGCAGCACCGGAGTCAACAAGAGCCTGGGTGACTATGGAGGAGTTCACCCAGGAAAGGACAACCGTGACCAAAGGTTTCTCCTTAAGCGGTTCAGGGGATGAGGATAAACCACCCAAGGTCTGCCCCCGACAGGACCTTAGGTGTGAGCGTTTCCCGGTCATGTAGGACAAGACTTCAAAAGGTGGCCCTGTAACCCACAATAGAAGCAAAGCCCCTCCCTCCTCCTAAAGGCCCTCTCCACCATGGAGAGACATGTGAATCCCAACTGCATCGACTCAGCAGTACCTAATGACTCAGGACCAGGAGTCATGGGAGGAGAGGGAGGCATGGGTAGAATGAACACATAGGAGACAGTGGAACAGGAGGCTTTCACAAGCGCTCCTTGAAAGAGGGCCTCTCTCTGATTCTGATGTCATTTAGGATAAAAAAAGACACCATTGCCTCGAGATCCTCTGGTAAATCTCTGGCAGCAACTTCGTCTTTAATTGCATCAGAGAGCCCATGAAAGAAGGTGGCAACAAGGGCTTCATTGTTCCAACCAACCTCTGCGGCAAGCGTACAGAACTCAATAGCATACTGAGCAACAGATCTTGTACCTTGATGAATGGACATGAGTCATTTAGCAGCAGAGGAGGAGCGAGCCAGAACATCAAATACCCTTCGAAAGGAGACCACAAATTCAGGGTAATTTGAAATCATAGGTTTATTAGTCTCCCACAAGGGATTAGCCCAGGCAAGAGCTGTGTCAGAGAGTAACAAGATGAGAAATCCCACCTTAGCTCTGTCAGAGGGAAATGCCTGAGGTAACATCTCAAAGTAAATGCCCACCTGGTTCAAAAACCCTCTGCACTGAATAGGATTGCCTCCATATCACTGAGGTAGAGGTGAAGAACCGGACATGCTCCTGGTAGGACTAAGTGCAGCAGCGGAAACAAAAGCAGCCATAACTTGTGGGACACTTTGGTCCAAATGTGCAGTGCGAGTCAGCAGGATTTGCAGAGCTAGTGCAAATTGATCCAAGCAGTGATCCTGTTCATCCATCCTGGAAATGATGGCAGGTAAAGGTGGATTATTAGCACCATCAGGATTCATGGCCTTTGCGTAATGTCAGGGTGCCAGGAATCGGACTGAGACAAAAAGTGCAAAAATAATCATACCTTTATTAATAACAAAAAAATAATAAAAAGTCCACAAGTCAAATAACAAGCCAGGAGTCAAAACCAGAGCTGGTAGTCAGACAAGCCGAGTCAGGAGCCAAAGCAAATAGTCAGACAAGCCGGAATCAGGAACAAGGAAAACAGCAGAGTCAGGAACAAGCCAGGGATCAGGAAGGACGTCAGACAGCCAGGTAATACACAGGAACTCTCACAAACAGGTCTGAAACAACGCAAAGGCAAAGCATACTGAACAGAGGCACTTTAAATAATAAGTGATGACATCACAATTCTGAGACTGCATGCTGTCTCACACAGATGATGCACACCAGTCTGGCCATAAAAGGAAGTGCAGGAAATGAGCAACATCCCCCACAATGCACCATAGTCGGCAAGATAGGTGAGAAAAATGGCTGCCAGCAGCACATGGCAAACAAAACAGGGAAAAAACCCTGACAATGGGACTTTTATAGCAACGGTATTACTAGTTTTGCTGTCAGGCCAAAAAGTGAGCGGTACACCCTATACTGACAAGATGCGTACCGCCATCTAAAGTCAGTAGTTATGAGATTTACGTTACAAATCTGTAGCATAAAACTCATAACTAAAGTTTTAAAAAGTACACTAACACCCATAAACTACCTATTAACCCCTAAACCGAATCCCACCCGCATTGCAAATACTAAAATAAATGTATTAACCCCTAATCTGCAGCTCCGGACTTCGCCACCACTTAAAAAAAGTATTAACCCCTATTCCGCCACTCCCCGACATCGTCGCCACTATAATAAACCTATTAACCCCTAAACCGCCGCCCTCCCACATCACAAACACTATTTAAAGATTATTAACCCCTAATCTGCCGTCCGTCCACACCGCCGCAAAAATAAATCTTTTAACCACTAAACCGCAAGCCCCCCACAATGAAATATACTAAAATAAACTATTAACCCCTAAACCTCTGGCCTCCCACATCACTACATAAATATATTAACCCCTAAACCTAACCCTAAGCATAAGTCTAACCCTAACACCCCCTAACTTAAATATAATTAAAATAAATCAAAATTAAACTTACAATTATTACCTAAATAATTCTTATTTAAAACTAAATACTTACCTATAAAATAAAACCTAAGCTAGCTACAAAATAAATAATAGTTACATTGTAGCTAGCTTAGGTTTTATTTTTATTTAACAGGTAAGTTTGTATTTATTTTAACTAGGTAGACTAGTTAGTAAATAGTTATTAACTATTTACTAACTACCTAGCTAAAATAAATACGTTACCTGTGAAATAAAACCTAACCTGCCTTACAATAAAACCTAACATTGCAATCAAATCAAATAAATTAAATTAATAAAATACAATTATCTACATTACAAAAAAAATGAACACTAAATTACACAAAATAAAAAACGAAATTATCAAAAATAAAAACGAATTACTCCTAATCTAATAGCCCTATCAAAATAAAAAAGCCCACCCAAAATAAAAAAAACCCTATCCTACACTAAAATGCCAATGGCCCTTAAAAGGGCCTTTTGCAGGGCATTGCTCCAAAGAAATCAGCTCTTTTACCTGTAAAAATTTTTACAAACACCCCCCAATAGTAAAACCCACCACCCACCCAACCAAACCTCCCAAATAAAAACCTCCCAAATCTAAATAAACCTAAGCTAACCATTGCCCTGAAAAGGGCTTTTGGATGGGCATTGCCCGTAAAAGGGCATTTAGCTCTTTTACATTGCCCAAACCTTAAATGCCCTTTTCAGGGCAATGCCCTTTTCAGGGCAATGGTTAGTTTAGGTTTATTTAGATAGGTTTTTTGGGGGGGTTTGGTTGGGTGGGTGGTGGATTTTACTGTTGGAGGTGTTTGTATTTTTTTAACAGGTAAAAGAGCTGATTTCTTTGGGGCAATGCCCCGCAAAAAACCCTTTTAAGGGCCATTGGCAGTTTAGTGTAGACTAGAGCTTTTTTTTATTTTGGGTGGGCTTTTTTATTATATTTTTGATAATTTCTTTTTTTATTTTGTGTAATTTAGTGTTTATTTTTTTTGTAATTTAGATAATTGTATTTTATTAATTTAATTTCTTTTATTTGATTGTAATTTTAGGTTTTAGTGTAAGGCAGGTTAGGTTTTATTTTACAGATAAATTTGTATTTATTTTTACTAGGTAGCTAGTAAATAGTTAATAACTATTTACTAACTAGTCTACCTAGTTAAAATAAATACAAACATACCTGTGAAATAAAAATAAAACCTATGCTAGCTACAATATAACTATTAGTTATATTGTAGCCAGCTTAGTTTTTTTGTTTTTGTTTTACAGGTATTTAGTAAATAGGAATTATTTAGGTAATAATTGTAAGTTTAATTTAGATTTATTTTAATTATATTTAAGTTAGGGGGGGTTAGGGTTAGGCTTAGGGTAACGTTAGGGTTAGGGTTATGCTTAGGGTTAGGGTTACGTTATGGTTAGGTTTAGGGGGTTAATATATTTATTTAGTGTTAGTGATGTGGGAGGCCAGAGGTTTAGGGTTTAATAACTTTAGTATAGTGGCGGTGACATTGAGGGCGGCAGATTAGGGGTTAATAACTGCAATGTAGGTTGTGGCAATGTCGGGGGCGGCAGATTATGTGTGTTTAGACGTGTTTTTTATGTTAGGGTGTTTAAACGTAACTTTATCTTTCCCCATAGACATCAATGGGCTGCATTACGGAGCTTTTGTTTCCGCGATTGCAGGTGTTAGGCTTTTTTTTAGCCGACTCTCCCGATTGATGTCTATGGGGAAATCATGCACAAGCATGTCAAAACACTGCTTGTATTTGGGTGAGGTAAGGAGCTCAATGCAACCATATCACCCGCACAAGCCGGGTTTTACAAAACCTGTAATAGCAGCGCTATAGGGAGCTTAAATACTGCTGCTTTTGTGACGGTTTCCCTATAGCGCTCAAAATTTGTAATCTAGCTGAATGTTATTTAAAAATAAGCAAAACTATACCTTAAAACACCTGTATGGGCTATCTATATATGTATACATCATCTACAAAACATCTATATCCCTCACTATTTACTCTTTTTTTAACTTCCCTTTCTCTTCTCCGATTCTTCTCTTACACTTTACCCTTCTCTAAATCTTTTACTCTGCTATGCTCTCACCTTTTAACTCTCCTCTTCACTCCTCTCCTGTGTGGGAAATAAAGGGTGCATTTGAGCAATTATGTGATTTATGTTATGAAGTGTTGTATTTGCTATATGTTTTTTGCATAAGCCCATGTGGTATGAAGATGTTATGCCAAGATCTTAACACTAATATTGATTCACTTATGCACATTAATAATAGTATAACTCTACTAATTTTACACTAATAATAGTATAACACTACTAATTTTACACTAATAATAGTATAACACTACTAATTTTGCACTAATAATAGTATAACACTACTAATTTTACACTAATAATAGTATAACACTACTAATTTTACACTAATAATACTATAACACAATATAAAATGCCAAATGAATATGTCACTCACATAAACTAACTATATGATCTACCAAACTGTACTCTTACATTCAAGTGCTACCAGGTAAGTAATAAAGGGATATTCCAATTTAATATGACCTTTGAAAATATACAATATTTTTATTTTGTCTAAATAGTTGCTTAGTATAATATCGCTATGAATTTTAAAAAAAATCTAAATATTTTCTTAAATAACTTTCATTAGCCTCATTTCTCATCATGTCTCAATGGACTAGATATAGTGTGTAAGCATGTGTCCACTTGTCCTGTAAAGGGTGGTGGCTTATGGATATGACTCTCTATTGTTGTCTTTGTTAAATTTTATCAGGGTGCCTTTGTTTTAGCACAACTGGATATGTTTATAATAATAATTAGTAGTAGTAAGTTATCTATAACCTTCTTGTCTCTATCAAGCTAAAATTAGTCAAAATTCATCCTATTAATTTGGTCTTATCTAAGGTAAAACAATATATCAATTGTGTGATGATGTAGTGGCTGGTTTATCTCTTCTTTCTGTGTTGTTTATTTTTTATTTAAAGCCAGCAAAAACACAATTAATGGCAATGTAAAGAACTTAATGCAAATGTATTTGTACGTTTATCTTTTTACATCTTATATATGCATGTCAGAAAGTTTTTATAACTCACTTATGATTTCTCTCTTGAGCTAGGTAGCGACTGTCTGTAACCTATTAGTTTGATAGGTCCTATATTTAGTTTATGAGACTGAATTATGCTTTTAGAATGTAACTGAAAAGATAAAAGAACTAGTTCCAAACTAGAGACAGCCTGGATAATTCATAATTGTTTGTCCTTAAATTACTGAAAAGCAGGCAAAATAAATAATGAAATTGAAATTGTAATATAAAATGCTTAATTACGTAAAATAAATACAATACAAAGTATTTGATGTTCTTTTAATGTTTAATGGTTATTGCAGTAATTGTATAAAGTTTTTAAACTATAACACCAAACTCTGGGGGGAAAAATTGTATGTATTGAAAATTGCTTGCAAGTATTCTTTTAAACCAGTACAGACAATTTGATAAAAGAGCCAAGAGATGTCTCTTCTCAGATCATGTGTAATCTGTAGTTTACAGAGCAGAAATGTATTGGTTTAATTTAAGATAATGTCCTGCTGTGATGACTCATTAACCTGTCTCACGCACTTTCATCTGTGTCAGAGAAGAGTTATTTGTATCAAGAGACCACTGTGATTTCAACTGGCTTTGATGACGGGCACAACACAAACTACTTTTATGTGTACTAACATCTAAAATATTGGCACAAATATATAATTTGCCATGTTAGGTTCTAAACTGTGTGATCTTAGAAAAGGCTGCATCATATGCAGATGTTTAGAATAAAATGTAAGGTAGTTGGATTTTTTTTTCTTCAAAAAGAAAAAATAACTTTCAATCAACCAAACAAAATAAAAATATTACATGGGCTAAACAGAGCTATGTGAACTGTTATTATTATTGCAAGGGGGTGATATTTGAAATAATAAGTTTGACTAAACTAAAGACCAAGGAACTTGATGAGCCCTCCAATACATTTTACACTTTTCATCCACTTCTAACAAAAAATTGAGTCTGAACCATTAGCTATATTTACAGGAAATTTATCAAGCTGGACACGGAAAACTTCTCAAGCAGAGAACCTATCCATCTTATCACTTATTATGCATAATCTCTAAATTTAAGATTCCATAAGAACGCTCTTGTGCAATCCCACTCATTGCTATCTTGTGCAATCCTGCAATAAATCACGCAAGAACAGGGATTGTCAATCATCCTGAACAAGAATGCCACCTCTGTGGTTGCAGAGAGGAAAACACACAGGAACTGCTTATTAAATGTGTGGTTGCAGGCTTTCTCATGCATGTCTGCACCGGAATGTGACAGAAGCTACAAATGCAGCTTGATACATTCTATCTTTAGTACCTTTAAATCATAATGGCAACATAACTAACTTATCATACAGAAAGAGTGTTCTAGCAGGAAGAAACAACAGCTTATAGTAGCTGGCGAGTTACCACCTAGGAGCAACCTCTTTTAGCCCAATTTTGCTTTTACAGAGGAGAACTTTCCTGAAGTATGACAGTCTTATCCTGCCTAGAAATATCAATCAACCCCTGAAATACAAGACAATTATTTTCTGAACAAGGAGCATGGCAACCTCAGGTGATCGCTTCAGCAGCCTTATCCTTCTAAGCACATTCGTCAAGGAGTCCAAATCTGGTTTCCCCACTAACCCTTAGGGAGACTTTCCCAGGGTCATAACACAAATGCTTAGAGAATTAGAAGCACTTCTCCTCTGAACAAGGAACATGACAACCCAGACAATTGTTTTGGCCTTCTTTGGGCCTCCTTACTAACTTAGCAGTTGAGTTGCCTTTCTTTAGCTCAATCTGTCTCTTCCAGGTATGCTATAGTATTGGATTATGCCACTGAGCTCTATTTAGATAGCTGTCCTGTGTACCTTTAACAACTTTTACTTATACACATTTTAGGATAAGTATTCAGGATGAGCTATAAAATATACTGAAAGTCAGCCTCCCTCTCTCTAAACAGCTACATTTTGCAAGACAAACCAAAGATCTTTGTAAAGGTTCTGGTTTTTCAGCTATTGAATAAATGAAACTGGAAAAGGAACATTATAACAGCAAACAATTTTCCAGGTGACAAAAAAACACAGACTGATTAAGGCACCAGCTGCTTCCAATTCTAAAAGTTTGGTCTAGGGCCCTAGCTGATGGAGAAATGTCAGGTGTTTCTGTTTATTTGTTTCTTTTCTTTTTTCTAGTGTATTGAAAAGGGATTTTTGTTTTTGGTGTTATCAGTTTACGTACAATAGTGGAAAGAAAAAAAGTTTGTGATATTTCTTTCAAATAATTGCATTAATATATACACAAAAATATCGATGATAATAATAATGGCATTTGCATTATTTTTTAACATGTCTAAAAAATGCAGCTTTATGTGCCATTTAGACATAACAAAAAATGTATAGTCTGAATGCTTGTGTATATAAATTACTTGATGAATATGTGTGTGTTTGTGTGTGTGCCCAGTAGAACGCTTCAGATGTTGAACAATTAGTGCCATGCACTGTATTTATATGTAAATATTTATGTGCACACATACATACATATATACAGATATTTAGACATATATATATGCATATATATGTATATATTGTGTATATATATATATATATATATATATATATATATATAAACACCGGTGTGTGTGTGTGTGTATATATATATATATACATATGAATACATACACACTTTTGAGCCCTCCCCAGTCAAATACCTTTACAACATAACTTTTTAACCATTTTAATATGTTTTAATGTGTTTTAATAGAAATACTTGGAAATACTATGTTTTTCACTTAGAAAAACAATTTCCTTGTAAAATATATCTATACCGATTTATCTTTATGAATATATACAGGATCACTCCAACAGCACAGTCTCCTTCATACTTCTTTATTGGAACATAGACTCATGCAAGAAACAATCAATGTTTCAGGCAGCCAGCCCTTGCCATAATAAACACATTTATATTTTGTGTTTCCTGTGTCTTCACTGTTCAAACTGCATTTCTGTAATAAGAGAAGTGGAGATATGTATCAGGTCAAGGATTATTACACATGCAATTCTGTCTTTGTAATTTGTCTTATCAAATGCTCATGTTCTAACATCTATATTGGGGAGACAACAAGAAGGGCTAAGTATAGGATAAATTAACCCAAATCAAATATTAGGTGTAAAAATAAGGAAGCCCCAGTCTCATCCCATTTCCTAGAAGCAGGACATTCAGTAAGTTAACTACAGGCTTGTTTCTATTGAGCCGTAAATGGTTTTGCTTGAGGTCGCAAAACCTAAACAATGTTGTTGGAAGCTATAACTCTTTCTTTGCAACAATATAGAATTGTGCCTTTTACAGCATTACAGGCAAAATAAATTAAATGTCCCATGGAAAATAAAAGAAGCCTAAATTACACCAGGTTTCTACTGAACATGCAAACAGTTAAAACACTGTCAGAAGCTGTTGATAAAGCCTCAAACTTTGGCATGCTCAACTAAGGGCTAGATTTATTAAGCCCCTACTGCAGCAAGTTCTCTCAAGAACTTGCTCGCTGGGATTTATCAAGCAGCCGTCACCAGACCGCTGCTTCCCTAACATCTACGCCACCTCTATTGTGATGAAATTTAATCTCCTCGGTCGAGTCCGACCGAGGAGATTGACAGCTCCTGCCCGCGCGTGATTGGCTGTGCACGGGCAGGGGGCGGGATTGCACGCGAGCGCAAAATTGCGCTCGTGTGCAATGTTAATTACCCGCGGGTAATTTCGCCCCGCCACAGGCGAGCTGAGGCATACAGGGGCGCGTATACGCGCCCCTGTACGCCTCAGCATTGATAAATCTAGCCCTAAGTGTAAAAAGAGGAAAACCATTGAGACATTAAAGTTTTCAAACAATAAAAGTGTTTCACTTTATAAATATATTGTTATTTGTAATATTTATTGCTGGCCCCTAGTTGCAGTTATGTTCTTATTTACAGGAATACCTCATTTCATTGCGCTTCACTTTATTGCACTTCACAGATATTGCTCTTTTTACAAATTGAAGGATTGTACAAACCTGTGTCGAGCAAATCTATTGGCACCATTTTACCAACATATATACACATATAACACATAAACACACATATATACACACCTATATATACACACCACCAGCAAAAAGATTATGACTCACTGAAGGCTCAGAAGATGGTTAGCATTTCTTAACAATAAATAATTTTTTAATAAAGGTATGTACATAGTTTTTTTTAGACATAATGTTATTGCACACTTAGTAGACTGCAGTATAGTGTAAATATAACTTTTATAAGCACTGGGAAATAAAACAATCATGTTTAAAATATAATAAAACCACAACATTTTTGGCTTAAATATATAAATATATATATATATATATATATATATATATATATATATATATATATATATTTGGTAAATTCAATATATTTCTTATTTTTGACCTACATATTAAAAGTTAACTATTGAAAATAGCCCAGCATGTGCCTGATATAAGCAGGCACTGGAGGCTCCTCTATAGGAGCACAGGAGCATGTGAATTCACTTAGAGAAAAAACAAAAACTTTTCGACTGAATAAATAGATTTTTTCCAATAGCCCCCTATTGGAAAAATTATATTTATTCAGCCAAAAAGGTTCCAGTCCAGTTTTGTAAAAAAAAAATAAAGTTTTTTTTTTGTTGCTGTTTTCACTTCTATCTATCGCACCGCACGTGCGATAGATAGAGTTATAGGCATCAAGCCCTTTGCACTTATTTCTATATGCCTGTAGCACCACCCCTAACTCAGCCCTTATCCTTAATCGCACAGCTTTTGCTGTGCGAGTGAGTCAGCTATCACCATAGAGCCAACAAGGCTCCACCTCCCGCACGCACGTACGTAATGAAAGTGTGAGGGAGAAGTTGTGCACTTTTTTAAATATTCCCTTTGGGGAAGTGGGAGAGGAGACTACAAGTGCCCTGATCAGAATGAGTATTCTCTGTACTACTTAGCGCAGGTACTGTCTGTAAGATTTGTAAATGACTAATATTGAAAGGTGAATGGAGGGTAGCGCTATAGGACTGAGAAGTTATAGGGCTAAAAGTTGGAGGATGCTGTTTCAAATTGAAAATTGTATATAACACATTTATTTAACAGTACATAGTCACAGAATTAGACACTGGTGTCTCTGTATACACTTATATTTACAAATAAAATTAAATAAAAACACAGTATTGTCATAAAATTATATTTTGTTAACGTGCTTATTATAACAAAAAGTTCAATGAATAAATTGGTTAAAACATATATTTGTTAAAACATATATACTGTGGATCATACACTGACATATACTGACATATAGGTTGATATAGTGTTCAATCAGCAGATTCGTAGGTTGGAATCAATGTGAACACAATTTCTGACAGCAGATTCGTTAGTTAAAAATAATATGGACACAGTTTCTAACAGCAGATTCGTTAGTTGGAAATAATGTGAACACAGTTTCTGTATATCCTTCAATATGTGGTATGGAAGAGATTTTGGTTATTATATTGCATTCTTATACATTATAGGAATGTTTTGTTACTTTTGTAGCAGTTTACACTGTCCTATTCTATATAAAGAGTAATTGTAATCCTATCTACGTATATACCATAGGGTGCCTTGTTGGATATAAGTTTGTTTATGATATATTTTTTATAAACAAGCGTTAGTGTTGAATCCTTAGTTCTATCAAATATTGCTCACCTTCAGGTTGTGAATCGTACCTGCAGTTTTTACCAATGCTCCTTGAGTTGCGTACTTTCAATCGAACGCAGTTAGAGTGGATTGTGGTCCTGTTGTTTTATGATTAGTTTCCCAATGGCTAACCCCTCTGGCATTGAAATTCCTAGGGTTCCATTCCGCTCCTCACATAGGTACCAACTTTCTTGATTGTCTCTCTCGATTGCAAGAATTGCAGGGATTTTTCACCAGTCTGTTCCTTTACAGATGGCTGATAGTGTGTGCACACATTCAATCCAGGTATGGTCCAATCAGGTGATCTACGCGTTTCAGCTGGTTGTCTTTCTCAAGATACCTGACAGTGTTAAGATCATCCCTTTTATACTCTAACCGATTGACACTTTCAGGCCAATTTAACAAAGGTCTTGCGGACCTGATCTGACAGTGCAGATCAGGTCCACAAGACCTCGCTGAATGCGGAGAGCAATACGCTCTCTGTATTCAGCATTGCACCAGCAGCTCACAAGAGCTGATGGTGCAACGCCGCCCCCTGCAGACTCACAGCCAATCGGCCGTCAGCAGGGAAGTGTCAATCAACCCGATCGTACTCGATCAGGTTGAATTGCGGCAAATTCTGTCCGCCTCATCTGAGCAGGTGGACAGGGTTATAGAGCAGCGGTCTTTGGACTGCTGCTCCATAACTTGCGTTTCTGGTGAGCCTGAAGACTCACCAGAAACACCGCCCTTCAAGCTCCATTCGGAGCTTGATAGATAGGCCTCCTAATGTTGATGTGAAATCTGTGTTCCATTTTCTTAATTTGTTTAATTAATTTCAGTTTGCCAAGCTAATATTTTTTTTACAACATAGTGAACATATAAAAACATATTGAAAGCAATGTAATGCTGTTTTTGTACATTTTTTTAAAACAATTATATTATGTATAAATACATAGTTAAAGTGCTAACATATTTAAAAAAAATATATTTTTATTGTATAATTTTTCAATATATAATCATGATAGTGAATCAATTTCATTAATACATTCTATGTTGTGTCTTTTTTACAGAGTGGTTAATAAGTTATTTTATACTCCGTTATATACTGACGTGTGGGGATTATGTGTGGAAGGGGCAATCATTTTTGGGGAATTAAATTTACTAAGGTGTATTTATTGCTAAAACTATAGACCTATCTCATATGTGTCTTCGTGTGAATTAAAAACCAACAAACGGATAAATAGTTTCTAAACTCAAGATATAAAAAATATTGATACTGTATTTTTTTTAAAACAATGTGATAGTGATATGTTTTTTAATGTTTTATAAAGAAGTGAAGTATCTACTAATTCTCCTTGTTATTATTTTGTTTTGATTAGGGGGATATCGTTTAATTCAACAGTTGTTTGGAATTGTCTATAAGATCTGATTTAGGTCTAGTTCAGAATTTAGACCATGGGGGTTCAATGTCTTAAAAGTATAAATAAGTTCTGCTTCAGATTTTAGAAGTCTCTCTTTTCAATATTCCCTCCTCTGGAATCACTGTAAATTTTCTTAATTCGCCAACATTTCAAAGCTGTCGTATACTTAGTATGATATAGTGATGCTCCTTAAAATGTTAATAAAGGGTAGTATTATCAGCACCATGCTCAATGCTTAACAAACGTTCTCTAATCCTTGTTCTAAAAAGTCTGCTTGTTTGACTTAACTAATAAAAATTGCATTTGCATTGGATAAGATAAATACAATTTTTATCTGAGCATCTGATGATATTATTAATATTTAGGGTTCTTCCAGTGTTTGTTGATATAACTTGTTGTTTTTTGTGCTGTGTTTATAAGATTTGCAGTTAATGCAAGGAAAAAAAATATTTTAGTTTCTTACCATCTAAATCCTGATCTTGTAGTTTATTTTTATTTTTGTTTGTTTTTTCTCTTGAATTCACTGGGGGCCAGTATACTTTTTAGATTTTTAGCTTTTCTAAAAATTATTTCAGGTCTCTTACTTACTTTCTTTCCTAAAACTGGGTCCTTCTTTATTAGGTGCCACCGTCTGGAGATTAGGAGGCCTATTTATCAAGCCGTCAACCGCAAATACGCTGGAATTCCGCAGCGTAATTGTGGCAAGCCTGATTCGCCTTATTTATCAAAGCCTACAGACTGACAAAAGTAGAAATCTGTGACATAACATATGATCCACCGGTCTCTTGAATTCACTGGGGGCCAGTATACTTTTTAGATTTTTAGCTTTTCTAAAAATTATTTCAGGTCTCTTACTTACTTTCTTTCCTAAAACTGGGTCCTTCTTTATTAGGTGCCACCGTCTGGAGATTAGGAGGCCTATTTATCAAGCCGTCAACCGCAAATACGCTGGAATTCCGCAGCGTAATTGTGGCAAGCCTGATTCACCTTATTTATCAAAGCCTACAGACTGACAAAAGTAGAAATCTGTGACGTAACATATGATCCGCCGGTCTCAGTCCAACACAGATCGATGCTTATGTCATTACAGATGTTCCGAATGCAAATTCGGCACTATCTGACTACATTTGCTAGTTAACAAATATCTACCAGGTACGCTCGCCACTATTCCGGCCCAGCGTACCAGGTTTTCAATCCACCGCCCGGGAGGTGGTGGATGCCATAGGAATCAATGGGAGTCTGAAAGCAGCGAAAGCTCATGTTCGCTGCTGCCCGATATCCCATTGATTCCTAAAGAAGAAAAAAGTTACGTTTACACCTAACACCCTAACATGTACCCTGAGTCTAAACACCCCTAATTTGCCGCCCCCGACATTGCCGCCACCTACATAATACTTATTAACCCCTAATCTACCGCCTCAACATCGCCGCCACCTACATTATACTTATTAACCACTAATCTGCCACCCCTACACCGCCGCCACCTACATTATACTTATAAACCCCTAATCTGCCATTCCGGACACCGCCGCCACCTACATAAAGTTATTAACCCCTATCCCGCCACTCCTGGAGCCCACCGCAATGAAATGAATGCATTAACCCCTAAACCCCTGGCCTCACACATCACTAGCACTTACTAAACCTATTAACCCCTAAACCGCCAGCCCCCCACATTGCCATTAACTAAATTAAACTATTAACCCCTAAACCTAACAACCTGCTATCTTTATATGAAATATTAACTCATCCCTATCTTATAATAAATTTAAACTTACTTTTAGATTTAAATTAAACTATTTTAAACTATTAATTAATCTACCCTAACTATTATACTAAAATTAAATTAAACTATATTAAACTACTAATTAATCTACCCTAACTATTAGACTAAATTACATTAAACTACAAATTAAATTAACTATATTATATATTTAAACACCTAACCCTACTCAAATAATTTAAATCTACACTAAAAAAATACTAAGTTACAAAAAACTAACAACTAAGTTACAAAAAATAACAAACACTAAGTTACCAAAAAAAACACTATCTTACACAAAATAAAAAAGAAATTATCAAAGATTTAAACTAATTACACCTAATCTAAGAGCCCTATGAAAATAAAAAAGCCCCCCAAAATAAAAAAAAAAACCTAGCCTACAATAAACTACAAATAGCCCTTAAAAGGGCATTTTGCGCGGCATTGCCCCAAAGAAATCAGCTCTTTTACCTGTAAATAAAAAATACAAATACCCCCCAACAGTAAAACCCACCACCCACACAACCAACCCCCCAAATAAAAACCTAACTAAAAAAAACCTAAGCTCCCCATTGCCCTGAAAAGGGCATTTGGATAAGCATTGCCCTTAAAAGGGCATTTGGCTCTATTGCAGCCCAAACCCTAATCTAAACATAAAACCCACCCAATACACCCTTAAAAAATCCTAACACTAACCCCTGAAGATTCACTTACAGTTTTGAAGATATGACATCCATCCTCCAAGAAGCCAGCAGAAGTCTTCATCCAAGTGGCCGAAGTCTTCATCTAAGCCCACAGAAGTCTTCACCCAGACGGCATCTTCTATCTTCACCCATCCGGCATGGAGCGGCTCCATCTTCAAGACATCTGACGCTGAGCATCCTCTTCGTTCAATGTCTTCTTCCCGAATGAAGGTTCCTTTAAATGATGTCATCCAAGATGGCGTCCCTTAGATTCCGATTAGCTGATAGAATTCTATCAGCCAATCGGAATTAAGGTTGAAAAAATCCTATTGGCTGTTGCAATCAGCCAATAGAATGCAAGCTCAATCCTATTGGCTGATTGGATCAGCCAATAGGATGAAAGCTCAATCCAACAGGATTTTTTCAACCTTAATTCTGATTGGCTGATAGAATTCTATCAGCCAATCGGAATCTAAGGGACGCCATCTTGGATGACGTCATTTAAAGGAACCATTCGGGAAGAAGACATCGAACGAAGAGGATGCTCCGCGTTGGATGTCTTGAAGATGGAGCCGCTCCACGCCGGATGGATGAAGATGGAAGATGCCGTCTGGGTGAAGACTTCTGCGGGCTTGGATGAAGACTTCGGCCTCTTGGATGAAGACTTCTGCCAACTTCTTGGAGGATGGATATCGGATCTTCAAAACTATAAGTGAATCTTCAGGGGTTAGTGTTAGGATTGTTTAAGAGTGTATTGGGTGGGTTTTATTTTTAGATTAGGGTTTGGGCTGCAATAGAGCCAAATGCCCTTTTAAGGGCAATGCTCATCCAAATGCCCTTTTCATATGGCCTGAGGAAGCCCCAATGACATTTGGTCACATGGGGGGTGAAACGGCTGTTGGCGTGTGATGTAATTTGCACAGCTGAGAACCAGCCCCTGATTGATACTCGATGCAGCACACAGCTCTTCTAACTACAGCAGCAAGCAGGCACCGCACCCGGACTTTCATCATCCTAAAAAGAGGAGGATTGCAAGCGCACAAAAGTGATTTGTAAAGTATTCATGGACTTGCGAGTCTATAATGGAATGTACTGTCTGGAAAATGCACTAAAGCGTACACATTTAAGCCTTGAACAAGGTCATAGCGGATGAGTAAAGCTCTATTAACAAATTTCTCAAACAGCCTATATTGCTTGCACTACAAATGTGATTGTTACTATTGCTGTGATTACACATCTATCATTAGAGACACATAGATCCCTATATAGTACCAAGGTAGCTGGAACCTTTTTTAATATTGGTGCTACCCTCTGGTTAGGGAGTTGTTTCTCGAAGAAAATGTGTAAAATGTAAAGCATGTAATTTCTGTTACACTGTTTCTGCTCAGCACACAAGTAATTGGCATAGATCTTCAGATTGTCCTCAATGTAACAAGCCTTTCTAGCTCGTTTGGGTTACCCTCTGAGATAGGTGTTGTCATTTCCACTTGTGTACTAAATGAGTTATTATGCATGGATCACCAATATTATCCATGGTAGCAGATTCCTGTAGGCATACAGGGCTACCCGCTGGTAGGGGTGTTGCCTAATAACTCAGTAGCCTATTTTTAGGTAGCTATCTGCATCGTATTAATCCAGAGTGAGCTGGCCAGCTCTATCTATGCATTTAATGTACAAAACGTATTTTTAAATGTATGTGGTTTTTTATTTCTTTTTATTTTCTGTTTGCACAAATAAATTTATTTTATTTACATCATATCTTGTGTGGTTTTGGTTTAGGGGACCCAGAAGTTGTTTGGTTACGTGAAAGCCTTTGAACACCTGCTCTTAATAAATTCTTTTGAATGTGTGCATTGATTTAAATAAATAATTCGTTTACTCTATGGAGTGCTGAAATCCCTGTCTATTTCGGAGAGAACACTACTGTGTCCTCTTCAAATTTTCTCTCTTGAAACTTGCAGTATATTTATGTGTTTTACAGGGTCTGCGCCCAAACAATAATTAATAAAAAGTAGATTTTTGACACCATCTCCCTAATAGATTTAGTATATTATATATATATATATATATATATATATATATAAAATTTATTTTTTTCGAGGAAGAGACTGCACTCACTGGGTTTGTATAGAAATTAACTTATTTGACAAAATCTTAAATTAGGGAATAGAGCATGCTCTATTCTCCATTTTAAGCTTTTGTCAAGTAAGTTACTTTTTATACAAGCCCAGTGAGTGCAATCTCTTCCTTGAAAGCTGCATTATGTTTGCACCCTGGCTGATGCATAATTGAGTTGAATACTTGGACTGCAAATTTAAACTGGAAATTATATATAAGATATATAAGCTACTGTGGTGGCCCTTGACTGCTAAATCATTCTGTTTGGGATTTCAGACAAATATGAGGATCTTAACTAACCATGTGGAGCAGGTTAGGGCAGCACAGGGAAGAAATGTGCCTTCTCCTGCAGGACTTTGCCCTTCACCGAAGCAGAGCAGATGATCGTGCTGACTTTATGGTTAGACATGGTTCTAACTGAGCCTTAATCTGTGTTCCCAGAGCTTATCCTCACTCATAAATCTGCAGGAGAAATTAAACTGAGACCATTCTAGTTCACTTGCATGGTAATCGTAAATGTACATTTAATTTTCAGTATTTATGTATTGTGAAGCCCTATTTGAATAACCCACTAGCTGCCACTGTAAAACAGGTGGAAGATACCGGAGCAAATACTTCAGAAAATTGTATTACGAGCCATATGTCAACATTAAGAGAGATTTCACTGGCAACTTGGCCCAAAAATAATAAAATGAAAAAATATACTCCCAGATTACAAGTTGTATGCTAATTCCGGTGCATAAATGCTAAGAAGTTAGCGGTACCGCACTTTCCATAGCGCTTCCATTACAAGTTACAAAAAAACCTTCTTGTGTTGTGCAATTTGGTGCGTTAAGCTCCATACCGCACAAAAGTCAAGTCCTGACTTGATGTGCTCATGCATATTCCTCCATAGACATCAATGGAGAAAAAGTGTTTGAAAAAAAGCTAATACCTGAGATTGCGGAATGGCGATCGCTGTAACGCCATCCCCATAGATGTCTATAGAGAAAAGAACGTTATGTAAAAACGTAACTCCTAGTCTAAATACCCCTAATCTGCTGCCCCCGACATCGTTGATACTAAATAAAGTTATTAACCCCTAAGCGATTGCCCCTCCTCATCGCAAATACTAAACTTATTAACCCATAAACTGCCAAACACACACATCACAAATACTAAACTTATTAACCCCTAAACTGCCAAACACCCACATCGCGACAAACTAAATTAAACTATTAACCCCTAAACCTAACCCCCCCTAACTTTAAATGAAACTTACAGTATAACTACCTTAAAAGAAATACTAACTTTACTGTGAAATTAAAAAAAACTAAGCTTAAACTATGAATAAACCTAACATTAATATTTAAAAAAATATATATACAAAAAATAAAATAGCTAAATTACAAAATTAAAAAATCCTAAAACTACAAAAAAATAACATTACAAAAAAAATCAATCATTACAAAAAGTCTAAAATAAAAAAAAAAATTCTTATTGGCTGAAATTTTCAAATCAGCAAGAAGGATGAGAGCTACTGAAATCCTATTGTCTGATTTATAGGGGTATTAGATTAGGGTTAATTTTTTTATTTTGGATAATTTCGTTTATTTTTTGTAATCTTTTTATTTTTTAATTTTCCACAATTTTAGACTGTGGTTTTTCTTTTTGTAATGTTAAGTTTTTTTTCCATACTGTTGGGATTTTTTAATTTTGTAATTTAGGTTCTTTATTTTTGGTATATTTTATTATGTTAAAATAGCAATGTTAGGTTTATTTATAGTTTAAGCTTAGCTTTTTTTATTTCACAGGTAAGTTTTTATTTATTTTAAGGTAGTTATATTATAAGTTTAATGTAAAGTTAGAAGGGGTTAATTGTGTAATTTAGTTTGTTGCGATGTGAGTGTTTAGTGGTTTAGGGGTTAATAGGTTGAGTTTAGTTTTTGCAATGTGGGGCGGCGGTTTAGGGGTTAATAACTTTATTTAGTGTCGGCGGTGACTGGGGTGGCGGTTTAGGAGTATTTAGACTAGGGGTTTATGTTAAGGTGTTAGGTTTTTACATAACTTTCTTGTCTCCATAGACATCAATGAGGATTGTGTTATAGTGTTCACAATTCCACAATCACAGGTGTTAATTTTTTTCAAATAATTTTTCTCCATTGATGTCTATATCGCACAACACAAGAAGGTTTTTTTGTAAGTTGTAATGGCAGCGCTATGGAAAGTGCGATACCGCAACATTTTTAGCGTTATTTACGAACTGGGATTAGTGCACAAATTGTAATCTGTGTACATACAGGAAAAAACCACGGCGTGCGGCTGCACTAATCTAGAACTGGAACAAGCTGGAGGCAAAGGTCATCCAATTGGAGACAGGCTATACCAGAGTGCTGTAGCCAGGGAGATCAGCCCCAAATAGTGATACCAAATAGGAAAAAAATGCAGGTAGTACTCGGGGAAAAAGGAAATCTTTATTCAGCATCCTATAAAAAAGCTTGGAAGCTGTAAACACCAGACAATGTGCAAACTGACACACAAAGAGGGACAAATGGCCTGACGTGTTTCCTGAACCCTAGTGGCACTTAATCATAGGCTGAAGTGTTGGTGAACAGTTATACCTTATATACAGACAGGCTAACCCTTCCCACACCAGAAAATATTTAAAACATAAGTATTACTTATACATTACAAAAGAATTATACCCTGAATAAATGTAAAATGTGCATTAACACAGAATTAATTCTGGATAGAAGACTGCTTCCATTGGTACAGAGAGACTGACATGTCGCCAATTATCATCAAATCTAAGGGAAATATATATAATAGGAGGCTGACTGATTAAGGATGTATAAGTAAAACCCACAGGAATCAATTAGTCAATAGGTACTTTATTACAAGGATTTAATATATATATGTTACTAATTATCAATAAAGTAGTTTATGTCACATTCCTTGATCATACCTATAGGGACTCTAGTATTTAATTTTAGGATCAAGTATAATTCTTTTTTGTCTAAAATGTTCAGTTTATTTCCACCCCTAGGGGGGAGTATTGCTCTGTCTATAATTTGTATTGTCATGTCTGCTACATGACTGAAATGATAATTAAAATGATTAGCTACCGCAGAGTCTATGAAATAGTTTTTTACATCCCTGGTGTGTTCACCATACCTGGTTCTAGCCTCACATGTTGTTTTGCCATCGTATTGGCTTTTACACAAATTACAGATTAGTAAATACACATCAAAAGTGGTCTTACAATTTGCATACATATCAATATGATATATACTGTTGTCATAAGAGGATTTAAAGCTGTTTCCAGTTTTTATATTGGTACAAGTAGTATAATTCCTACCTCCACATTTAAAATTGCCCTTCTTAGATAGCCAACATGTATTACTTGAATTATATTTGAAATTTACCACACTTGGAGATAATGATCTTGCTAAGGTTTTAGGTTTCTTAGAAACAAATCTACACTTATCAACAAGAGGTTTCAAAACAGAGTCACCCGTTAGTAAGTGCAGATGTTTTTTAAGAATTTTGACTACACTGGTAAACTGTTGAGTGTACTCTGTGGTGAATACAATAGAATCATCAAAAATATCTACATTTTCCTGGTTTTTCTTTTCAAGCCTACAATTTTGATATTTGACTGATATTCTATGTGACGAGACCAATCTCGCCACTGTGCATTGGAGGAGCCTGGTTGCCCGTCTGCTGCCTTTAAACTATGGCCCCATGTTGAAATGCTTACTTTTCCCCTGCAAAGACATGAAAGCCAGGTCATTCAGTACTTGCCCTATTTGGACAGTGATACCCCAGATAGCTATGCCATGTAGCCCATTTGTATAACGAAAGACTTTGGCTCCATGGCAATTGAACTGTATTGCTCTGTCTGTGATAGTTACATCAACCATTGTGTAAGGTAATTGTATCAACCATTGTGTAAGGTAACTGCATCAACCATTGTGTAAGGTAATTGTATCAACCATTATGTAAGGTAACTGCATCAACCATTGTGTAGGTTATTGCATCAGGCAGAAGGGATGATTTTGTGTGGGAGTGTCTGAGAGTATTGTATGTGTTTATTGGTTGTTTTACAAAACCCTGTGGGTGGTACTAATGTGTAAGAATGTGTATATAAGAACAATAAACCCACAGCTCTTGCTGATATCTGTTTGACCCTCACCATGGAGCTTTGACTCATGCTTGGGGGGAGGGAGAGGGGAAATTTACTGTATGATGCCTGTGCCTCTGTCCTTTGATGCCTGGGTATACCATAACTGGTGGCAAGCGACGGGATTGTCCTCATCACCCAGAAGAGCAACTACACATCCGGGGATTTAAAAGTTGGGAGCAACGCATGTCCCAGTACAACGACCCTAGAAGCAACAGAATGGAACCAGCAGTGTTATACGAGGAGGAGGACCTGGATGGCCGGGATGCATTAAGGAAAGGCATCTGGTACCAGGCCCTGGATAATGTACAATACCAGCGGGGTGAGAGTCTCCTTAGTGAAGAGTAGAAGTTGCAGAAGCAAGTGGCCCTGCGGATGCCCTTCCTGGGAGAGCAGGCCCTGGAGGAATGGGTGAAGGAACTAGAGCACCGGGTATGGCAGGAGCTATGGCTGGAGGATGCTTACCAGGTGTTCTGGTGGTATGACACAGTATATACCCTGGACAGCCGAGCATGACAAACCAGAGGGAGAGAAGTTTGATGGTCCTGGCTTGTTATGGGAGTCCTTTGCAGAGCCTGACTTCGGGAGCCCTGTGCAGACCAGACTTCAGGACATTTTCTACGAGAGAGAGGCTAGGCAGACCTGGCTCGCTTAGCAGCCCTGGAGTGGGAATTGGAGCAGGACTACTGAGATCTCTTCCACTCCATTGGGAAGGCTCAGCAGGACAGCAAGGTGAAAGACCCAGATCCAGACCCATTCAGCTGGGAAGATATTGTGGAGTTTTACTGGGAAGGACCCCGGGTGGCCGGTAGAGATGGGACCGAGGTCTCTCCACCGGTCCTGCAGGGAATTGGGAGCAAGACTCCATTCCCCAGTGGCAGGCTGAGATACAGGGGGCAGAGACAGTTGGTCCTGTCCCCCAGCAGCAGAGGAATATGCAGGGAATCGGGAGCCCAGTCTCCATTCCCCAGCAGCTGGAAGTACGTATGGGAGAGGAGCTTGTTACCCCCTCTCCCCAGCTGCAGCTTCATGCACCAGGGGGAGACAGTAAGCCCCACAACAGTGCAGATGGGACCGTGGTCTCTGCACTTACAGCACAGGGGGTAGGGATAGTCGGTCCTGTCCCCCAGCAACAGGGCTGTTTAGCCAAAGGGGAGACAGTCGGTCTCCCCCCACAGCAGCATGGTGTTTTGTCCAAACGGGAGACGATCAGTCTCCCCCTCCAGCAGCACAGCTATGTATCCAAAGGGTAGACAGTCGGTCTCCCCCTCCAGCAATCAGGCTCCCACCAGGCTACTTCCGTGGTAGTGCTGGCACCCGGGCAGAGAACAGCTGGTCACTTCCCACCTCGCAACCCACCAATTCAGCGTACCAGTCCCCCACACAGCTGTGGTGAGGCACCTGGACATGGACAAGTTTCTCCTCTACCCAGGTGTAGTGACCATTTATTGTGGGTGGTCTGTACTGTTGATTGCGTTTTGTGGGTAGGTTGCTGGACTAACCAGGGAACTGCCCGGCAGGAGGTCAGATACCCTGTTAGTCTGTTTGTAAAAGGGAAGAGATGTGACAAGACCAATCTCGCCACTGTGCATTGGAGGAGCCTGGTTGCCCGCCTGCTGCCTTTAAACTATGGCCCCATGTTGAAATGCTTACTTTTCCCCTGCAAAGACATGAAAGCCAGGTCATTCAGTACTTGCCCTATTTGGACAGTTATACCCCAGATAGCTATGCCATGTAGCCCATTTGTATAACGAAAGACTTTGGCTCCATGGCAATTGAACTGTATTGCTCTGTCTGTGATAGTTACATCAACCATTGTGTAAGGTAATTGTATCAACCATTGTGTAAGGTAATTGTATCAACCATTGTGTAAGGTAAATGCATCAACCATTGTGTAAGGTAATTGTATCAACCATTATGTAAGGTAACTGCATCAACCATTGTGTAGGTAATTGCATCAGGCAGAAGGGATGATTTTGTGTGGGAGTGTCTGAGAGTATTGTATGTGTTTATTGGTTGTTTTACAAAACCCTGTGGGTGGTACTAATGTGTAAGAATGTGTATATAAGAACAATAAACCCACAGCTCTTGCTGATATCTGTTTGACCCTCACCATGGAGCTTTGACTCATGCTTGGAGGGAGGGAGAGGGGAAATTTACTGTATGCTGTGCCTCTGAAAGGGAAGATCTACTAAACGGCGGTTTAACCCTTTTATGCTTGGGGTGCCGTTACATTCTACATTTTTCCAAAAGCACTGAATCATATCTTCTCTTGGTAAGCCTAGCTTTGAGTTTCAATGATTGTTCATCAAATATGTTATCAGACTTCATATTTCTACAGAGTCTGATAAATTGGCCTCTGGGTATGGCTTTAATTGAATGGCCTGGGTGTTGGGAGCTGGCATGTAAAATGGTATTACCAGCGGTTGGTTTTCTATAAGTCATTATATAATTATCAGTGGTGTATAGTGTAAGATCCAAAAAATTAATTTCCCTTTCATTTATTTCACAAGTGAAACTTAAACCTAGTTCATTGGTACTGAAATAAAGTAACAGATCATTTAAAAGATTTGGATCATTGTTGCTACACACCACTAAAAGCAAATCATCAATATATCTGACGAAGAGCACTATCTGCTCCTGCCATGGGTTAATGGAGGAGTAAACGTACATTAAAGGGGCACTGAACCCAATTTTTTCTTTTGTGATTCAGATAGAGCATGCAATTTTAAGCAACTTTCTAATTTACTCCTATTATCAAATTTTCTTCATTCTCTTTGGTGAATAACCTGGGTTATTCTTGCTGATTAGTGGATAAATTCATCCACCAATAAAAAAAGTGCTGTCCAGAGTTCTAAACCAAAAAAGAAGCTTAGATGCCTTCTTTTTCAAATAAAGATAGTAAGTGAACAAAGAAAAATTGATAATAGGAGTAAATTAGAAAGTTGCTTAAAATTGCACGCTCTATCTGAATCATGAAAGAAAAAAATTGGGTTCAGTGTCCCTTTAACTCCCACCAGGCAACAAAAATGTTCGCGAATGCTGGGGCAAATTTTGCCCCCATGGCTGTTCCACGTATTTGCAGATAGAACTCATCATCAAATGAGAAAAATGTATGTGCCAATAAGAACCTTAATACATCACCTATATATAATCTCACTGAATCATCTAGATTTCATTCTTTGTCCAAAAAGAAATCAATGGCTTTAATGCCAAGATGTTGTGGAATACTATTATAGAGAGATGTTATGTCTGCTGTTATCCAACATAAATCCTCCTGCCACCTGATAGTATCTAATGTGGCTAGCAAATGAGAGGTATCCTTTAAATAGCTCAATTGCATTGTAGCTATGGGTTGGAGGACTGAGTCCATCCATTCCCCAAGTGGTTCTAATAGTGAGCCAATGCCTTCCACTATAGGTCTACCAGGTGGACAGGACCTATTTTTGTGGATCTAGGGGACATGATGAAATATAGGTATTATTGGGTGATCAGGAATTAGAGATTCATCATCATTAGTTGTAAAAATGCCCAGTATAATACCATCATCATTTAACTTTGTCATTTCCCTTTTAAAAACCAGGGTTGGGTTACTTGGTAGTTTACGGTATACTATGGAATCAGAAAGCTGTCTATGCACTTCTTGTAGGTAAAAAGCTTTGTCCATCACTATAATGCTGCCGCCATTATCCGAATTCCTAATAACAGTATTCAGCTTCAGTGCAGCTAGAAACTCTGCTGTTAGGCAGACTTACTTGGCTGTGCTCCCTGGCCAGCGTTAGTGCCTTACGTGGCGGAAATACTCACAGCTTCTTCACTGCCTTTGACAGCCTTGAAGCTGAATACTGTTTACCGGATTTTAATACCAGGACATCTTTACGTTTTACACCCTGCAGGATATACTTTACCTGCTCACCTGTACACATTTAAGACTTTCAACTTAACCTTTTCATGCTACATAGCAGATACACAAAGTTTTACAGGGTTGAAATAGGGATTACTCACTAAACGGACACTATAACCCCACTTTTAAGGAATGAACATTATAACCCCACCTTTAAGGATTGAATATCATCTACTGAGAATTGATATTGCATTGGGACATTCAGGTTGCACTACGAATACTATTTATTTTGAAATAATTTTATCAGTCGGCAAATATCAAATGTAAATTGGTTTCTTTTTCCAACTTTACAAGACTGGCAAATATTCAATGAAAATTTGTTTTTCACTTTGCACTTTGCACATAAGTTATTGCACAAAGTTATTTCTATTACCTAGGGAATAATCTGGGTTTTATATTAGCAATTTTAGCTTCAACAAATGAATTGCCTTTGATTAGGATTACATTTTAACCTTAGTTTATTATATTAGTTGTGGCCACAACTCGTTACTATTTTTATGTTTCAATATATTTTTTAACACCAATATAGCAAATATTCGATATTGGTTAACTGAATAAATATCTATTTCTGTACATCTTACTCTATGTGATTTATTATACATATATACCTATTAAGTAAACTCTAAGCTAAATAGCACCATTTTAAACTATCAAAGTATCTATTTACAGTGTGATACAGGGTAATTAATATATATACTGACCTATTTAAGTCATTTAAAAAAAACTAAATGTAACCTCAGCTTAGTAGCACCACTCATAAAAATTAACTAGCTGTTTTCTTTTTGACTGAGTGGAGAGATCTCAGTCTGTTTTGAGAGGCTTAGAGGGCGAGACTGTGCCCAGATTTTTTTATGATTAAAGAATCCATTGAGGTGTTTAACTTTTGAAAATGGTTTCAATTATAAACAAATATATTAATTTTTGGTGTATGTACTTGTCAGTTATCCACCAGTTAACACACTAATGAGGCATAGAAAGGCATATGTTCAAAATTTTATTAGTTGAAGTTATATTTATCTTTAGTGAAAACTGTATGGTAATATCTCTGCATTTATCTTGAAGGTGATTTTGCATACCACTTTAAAAGAGGCTGTTGACACCTAAGAAAGAAAACCATGTTTTTTGCCTGCTTATTTAAAGACATATGAATGTTGTTGCTTCCATTGTATTGCAAAAATATGTTATAAGCCATATAAAATGTTCAATCTAAGAGGTGCTGGTGCATATAAATATGTTGCTTAAGATGCTCCCATGCACACTGACTTGTTATGTATCTCAAAAGAATAGATGAGAATGCTGTACTGAGTACATTTCATTCAGTGTGCATAAGGGTATCTCATTCATTGCTTGAATGTGCACAAAACAGCTTAGAGCAAATCTGTACTTTGCAATGTATTTTTTATGTGTTTTGTGCCACTTTTTTGTTTCGAGAAACAGTTAACCAAAGATCTGAGGATGCGGTAATCATTCCATCATAAATTGCAATTGTGCTCAAGCGATCATGTTTACTTTCAACTTGTAATACAAGTGGAAAACCCCTTATCGCTCACCTGTAACTGTTAATGCTCCACTCGTAATCTGGCCCAATGTGTATTGGAAAGGAGACAGGCATAACTACAGCAGACCATCTTTACAGGCTTTTAAGATGAACAGCATATGTTTCATTTATCCATGCCTCTTCCTTTTATGGGGGGCTGACTTTATTACATAATTTGCTGGGGATATAGTTAATAGCCTTAAGAGACCGTGGCTAGGAGATATTAAACAGAATAGATTTGCTCTTTCAGTTTACACAGCTCTTACAGAAATGGTTAATATATGTTGTTTACATAATTACGACTGGTTGCTTATGAGCTTTAGTTTAATCTCTTAACCACCTATTTGATCTTTCATTCTGTGTGTTGTGTAATTTGTGCTTGGTATGTTATTATACTCAGTTTATATGTAATATTTTCTCTTTTGTTATGGACAACTACATAGAAGTGTAACTGTGCAGAAGTATCTTAGTGGATGTGTCCATTGTAACAAACTGATGTGTTTCTTTTTTTTCCCCTCTATTGGGCTGCTGCATATAAATTTAACTGCACAGTAGTATTTTAATGTGGCCAGATGTATGTTGATTTACATCTGAACCTCAATAAAAATATTTAAAAAATAAAATGAAAAAAAATAAAAAAATGGGAATGCCTGCATCGTGACTTGCCCTTAAGAGAAGAGGTATGTGGAGAGGAAGTGTGGCTTCTCGTGTGAGGTCAAACAGATTCTTGCAAGGGCACAAACCTTCCCTCTGATGCCTAAAGTGAAATTACAGATGAGGCACTAAATGAGGATGATGTTTGAGGCCTGTCAACATGTATTTCAATAGCCTCTGTAAGGCTAACGAGTAACATTAAGGGTAACATTAAGTATATCCAGCTGGTTATGCTGTCTCCTAAAAGCTTGCTGTTGTTGTAGTCATGAAATGCACATCTCCCTATGTATCTGATTGAGAAGTATTTCTGCCATGACTGCACCTCTACCGGTAAAGCAGGTGCCATGGGAATGTGCTGCTGGGGTGGTGTTTCCTACACATTAGTTGTTGGTGAATCAGTTGACTGCCTCTGTATTGGTGACTAGGATGGTGACCCTAGTGGCAAAGTTCCACATTCATTGGTGGTGGTGGTCGATGGCAGTATTGGCTGATACAGAGATAGTTGCTGCTGCAATTAAATAGGTGGCATAGGATGCTGCTGTGGATTTGACATAGGAGTCTACTGCTGTTGCTGCCATTGGAGGCTGCTACTATTGTGGTTCTATTGCAGGCTGCTGTTGCTGTGGTGCCATCATAGGCTGCTGTTGCCATGGTGCCATTGGAGGCTGTTGCTGCTTTAGCAGCATATAATATACATGCTGCCATGGTAGCATATGCTGCTGCTTTAGTGGCAAATGCAGCTGCTGCTGTGGTGGTATATGCTGCTGTTCTACAGAACCTAGATACTGATTCTTCCACAAGAGGAGGCTGGAGAATGGTCAAGGAGCATCCTCCACTGAATATGCCCATAGGTGCTGGATGTCCCCTTCCAGTAATGCCAGGTAGGGGGTATTGTGGGCAAAACCATCCTCCTCCTCAGTAAATAATTGCACATGGCTATGCTCTTCTGGGTCAGGCTCATCCTCATATCCAGAACCTGCAAAATAAATTGTTATTATTATTACTTATTCTTATAACATATGACATTATTTAATAAATAAAAAACAATAAATAGAATTGCACAAATATTTAAGTTTGTTATGAAATCAACATAACCATAACCATAGGTGTTGAAGATTTTTATATTGACTTTCAATAGGAGAGATCTTGCCACTCTCTGTGACTGCACCTTTGAGTCATACAAGACACTGCTGACTTTCTGAGATGGTGTGTTCTTTTAATTTTGGCGCACAAGGTATGTGCATAATAAAACTAACCAACTTTTACTATGAGCACATTTGATAATAAAAATATGTTAAAAAATGCTTATGCTTAACATTATAATGCACACGTGCACATTCAAATGTTTACTTTGCTATCCCTTTAATGTCCATAACAATCCTTTTCCTTTTTAAAGGTCACTATAATGATAATTAATGGTCATTGTGTACATATTATACTCATGAGTATTTAGCATTGTGTTTTTCAAATTCTTACAATGATGTTAAACAGATTGATCATGATTAAAGTATATGCACTAGTGTCAATGGTTGCTGTAAAGGTTGTAGTAATTGTCTGTCATGAAGAAGATCCAGAGGCTGAGAAGTGGCAAAGTAACAGTGACTCAACATAGATTATCAGGTATATTGCAGAAAGTAAAGGATACTGTAGAACTTTAGACAGGAACACTCACGTCAAGGCAGGTTATCAATGGATAATCTGCTAATGGTCAGGCAATCATAGGTTGTTAATCCAGATGGGCAGAAGAAGTACCATGCCATAATCCAGGAGACAAGCCAGAGATGGGCAGGGGTCCGGAACCATGCAAGCAGAAATAGGTACAGAATCATAATCCAATAGAATAGTCTAGACAGCCCAAGGGTTGAGGGCAGGCAGAAGGCAAGAGGAATCCAATAATAAACAGAGGGCAAGCAACAAAACAGCACAGCAAGCAGCAAAACAATCCCAACGTGTTGGAAATATTGCCGCGGGCCATTAGCAGCGTTGTCAAGAATCTCAAATCCACAAACCTCACAAATAGAAGTAAAGATCACATAAACTTACTTATGATCAAGTGCGCTTATATGAGTCTACAACCAAAAAAAGTCTTTGATTTATCCCAGAATTAATTAAGTCTTAGGTCTTTCTAGTATGTCCAATAACTATAAAAATCCAGATATAATTTTTTCTATTTGATTAAAACCTTAAAACTCAAGAAATGTATTCTTTAGATCAAATTAGAAATTGATTGAATGAAAGAAATATTTTAAAATCAGAAAAAAATAACAATTTAAGTAAAATTATTAAAAAAAAATGATTTAAAAAATTAAGTCCTGGGACCACATCAATACAAAAAATATATAAAATAAAAAACGAGATAATCTGTTTTGAATTCCACCTTTTGTTATATATATATTAAAGTCACCAAATAATGTCTAAATACAGTGGGGCAAAAAAGTATTTAGTCAGCCACCAATTGTGCAAGTTCTTCCACTTAAGAAGATGAGAGAGGCCTGTAATTTTCAGCATAGGTATACCTCAACTATGAGAGACAAAATGTGGAAACAAATTCAGACAATCACATTGTCTGATTTGGAAAGAATGTATTTGCAAATTATGGTGGAAAATAAGTATTTGGTCAATATCAAAAGTTTATCTCAATACTTTGTTATATATCCTTTGTTGGCAATGACAGAGGTCAAACGTTTTCTGTAAGTCTTCACAAGGTTGTCACACACTGTTGCTTGTATGTTGGCCCATTCCTGCATGCAGATCTCCTCTAGAGCAGTGATGTTTTGGGGCTGTCCTGGGCAACACAGACTTTCAACTCCCTCCAAAGGTTTTCTATGGGGTTGAGATCTGGAAACTGGCTAGGCCACTCCAGGCCCTTGAAATGCTTCTTACGAAGCCACTCCTTCATTGCCCAGGCGGTGTATTTGGGATCATTGTCATGCTGAAAGACCCAGCCACGTTTCATATTCAATGCCCTTGCTGATGGAAGGAGGTTTGCACTCAAAATCTCACAATACATGGTCCCATTCATTCTTTCATGTACATCTATCAGTTGTCCTGTTCCCTTTGCAGAGAAACAGCCCCAAAGCATGATGTTGCCACCCCCGTGCTTCACAGTAGGTATGGTGTTCTTTGGTTGCAACTCAGCATTCTCTCTCCTCCAAACACGATGAGTTGTGTTTCTACCAAACAGTTCTACTTTGGTTTCATCTGACCATATGACATTCTCCCAATCTGCTTCTGGATCATCCAAATGCTCTCTAGCATACTTCAGATGGGCCTGACATGTACTGGCTTAAGCAGGGGGACACGTCTGGCACTGCAGGATCTGAGTCCCTGGCAGCGTAGTGTGTTACTGATGGTAGCCTTTGTTACGTTGGTCCCAGCTCTCTGCAGGTCATTCACTAGGTCCCCCTGTGTGGTTCTGGGATGTTTGCTCACCGTTCTTGTGATCATTTTGACCACACAGGGTGAGATCTTGCGTGGAGCCCCATATCGAGGGAGATTATCAGTGGTCTTGTATGTCTTCCATTTTCTAATTATTGCTCCCACAGATGATTTCTTCACACCAAGCTGCTTGCCTATTGCAGATTCAGTCTTTCCAGCCTGGTGCAGGTCTACAATTTTGTTTCTGGTGTCCTTCGACAGCTCTTTGGTCTTCACCATAGTGGAGTTTGGAGTGTGACTGTTTGAGGTTGTGGACAGGTGTCTTTTATACTGATAACAAGTTCAAACAGGTGATATTAATACAGGTAATGAGTGGAGGACAGAGGAGCTTCTTAAAGAAGAAGACACAGGTCTGTGAGAGCCAGAAATCTTGCTTGTTTGTAGGTGACCAAATACTTATTTTCTACCATAATATGCAAATAAATTCTTTCCAAATCAGACAATGTGATTGTCTGGATTTGTTTCCAGATTTTGTCTCTCATAGTTGAGGTATACCTTATGATGAAAATTACAGGCCTCTCTCATCTTCTTAAATCACTATTAAATATTATAATAACAGAATAGTTTAATCTTGTCATGAGAGGATAAAAAATATTTCCCCAACCAGTTAGAATTGAGGGCAAGTTTAAATAAGTCATAATCTAGTGATTAGATGGATGTATAGATAAATTTATAGAAATGGTACACGGATAGATAGATAGATAGATAGATAGATAGATAGATAGATAGATGATAGATAGAGAAATGTTTTAACTCTAGTCAGCCAGTCATAAAACACATATACCAGTAGGAGCTGGTGCCTCAGAAAGTGTGCATATAAAACTATTTTGAACATTTTTATATAATGGAAGTAAATGAAGAGTGTTTTTTTTATTGCATGCTGTATCTGAATTATCATTTAATTTCTGACTTCAGTGTCCCTTTAAGTCTCCTAGGCTTTCAGTTATAATTGTACTGCATTGGGATTTTGAACCAATAATATACCAACAGAAAGCTGGTACGAGCGAAGTGCAACATTGTGCTTTAGCAAGTCCGAAATTTACGCTCCACTCAGTAATACCAGCGCACATTTACAAGTTAGACACAATGCAAATGTGACCTTGCATTGCCTGTAAGCTTCACAAGAGTGCGCTTCCATAGGTCCCATGCCATGAGACACAGCAAAGCACCTAGCACAACGCAGGGGGTAATTTGTGCAGCATTGTGCAGAAAAATAAAAATATATATGTATATGAATATATAGATGAAGATGTCGGCACAAGTTTCATTAAAACAATGCTTTATTGGTCACAATAATAAAAAGTGAAAACAACACAGGTGCGGCTACATGGCATCTAACATGTTTCAGCCCATAGCCTTAATAATACACATAACACATATAAAATCTCCAATCCTACCATGTGACAAACATATATACACACACCCCCATTAACAGAAATTATCATCAATCCAATATGCACTATAAAGTATCAGCTTATATTACTTAATTGCAAGTAAATAAATAAATTAATAAATAATTCTATAATATTAGTATTAATATCACAATATTAGATAATATACTGACTATTCTAGGATGTATACATATATACTGGCATGACCTTTAGGTTAATATGATAACAGTAATAAATGTGAACCTAGAAGCACAATAGGTATAGCATAAGCAATATAAGATTGCAACTTAAGCATATTAAAATAAAATTGTGTCAAGGTATCATGTTAAAGGGTTAAAATAATGATTAGGTTCAGGTGTGTTTTTTAATTGATATGGGTATATAAGACAGACATATATGGCTCTAAAATATGTCTATGAGTACGGCTGCTACAGCTGAAACCTGTTAAGACAAGATTGTCTGAACATACTCACATTTGTTTTACCGCAACTGCTGTTTTTATCATTGCAAGAATAAAGAATTGAATTTTATCAAGACCTTTGTTTGGGGATCGTTTCTTTGTTTTCGAGATAGCATAAGCATAAACATGATTTAAATACAGGGAGTGCAGAATTATTAGGCAAGTTGTATTTTTGAGGATTAATTTTATTATTGAACAACAACCATGTTCTCAATGAACGCAAAAAACTCATTAATATCAAAGCTGAATAGTTTTGGAAGTAGTTTTTAGTTTGTTTTTAGTTATAGCTATTTTAGGGGGATATCTGTGTGTGCAGGTGACTATTACTGTGCATAATTATTAGGCAACTTAACAAAAAACAAATATATACCCATTTCAATTATTTATTTTTACCAGTGAAACCAATATAACATCTCAACATTCACAAATATACATTTCTGACATTCAAAAACAAAACAAAAACAAATCAGTGACCAATATAGCCACCTTTCTTTGCAAGGACACTCAAAAGCCTGCCATCCATGGATTCTGTCAGTGTTTTGATCTGTTCACCATCAACATTGCGTGCAGCAGCAACCACAGCCTCCCAGACACTGTTCAGAGAGGTGTACTGTTTACCCTCCTTGTAAATCTCATATTTGATGATGGACCACAGGTTCTCAATGGGGTTCAGATCAGGTGAACAAGGAGGCCATGTCATTAGATTTTCTTCTTTTATACCCTTTCTTGCCAGCCACGCTGTGGAGTACTTGGACGCGTGTGATGGAGCATTGTCCTGCATGAAAATCATGTTTTTCTTGAAGGATGCAGACTTCTTCCTGTACCACTGCTTGAAGAAGGTGTCTTCCAGAAACTGGCAGTAGGACTGGGAGTTGAGCTTGACTCCATCCTCAACCCGAAAAGTCCCCACAAGCTCATCTTTGATGATACCAGCCCAAACCAGTACTCCACCTCCACCTTGCTGGTGTCTGAGTCGGACTGGAGCTCTCTGCCCTTTACCAATCCAGCCACGGGCCCATCCATCTGGCCCATCAAGACTCACTCTCATTTCATCAGTCCATAAAACCTTAGAAAAATCAGTCTTGAGATATTTCTTGGCCCAGTCTTGACATTTCAGCTTGTGTGTCTTGTTCAGTGGTGGTCGTCTTTCAGCCTTTCTTACCTTGGCCATGTCTCTGAGTATTGCACACCTTGTGCTTTTGGGCACTCCAGTGATGTTGCAGCTCTGAAATATGGCCAAACTGGTGGCAAGTGGCATCTTGGCAGCTGCACGCTTGACTTTTCTCAGTTCATGGGCAGTTATTTTGCTCCTTGGTTTTTCCACACGCTTCTTGCGACCCTGTTGACTATTTTGAATGAAACGCTTGATTGTTCGATGATCACGCTTCAGAAGTTTTGCAATTTTAAGAGTGCTGCATCCCTCTGCAAGATATCTCACTATTTTTGACTTTTCTGAGCCTGTCAAGTCCTTCTTTTGACCCATTTTGCCAAAGGAAAGGAAGTTGCCTAATAATTATGCACACCTGATATAGGGTGTTGATGTCATTAGACCACACCCCTTCTCATTACAGAGATGCACATCACCTAATATGCTTAATTGGTAGTAGGCTTTCGAGCCTATAAAGCTTGAAGTAAGACAACATGCATAAAGAGGATGATGTGGTCAAAATACTCATTTGCCTAATAATTCTGCACTCCCTGTATAATTAATGAGGATAATAACAGAATAGAAATCAGCTTATGAATAGTAGATAATGAATCTTAATAACGTTTAAATTTCAAGTTTTAATCTATAAAATTTCCACAATTCTAAACCTTAGGTCTTAAGTCTTAAATCATACTGTAACAGATACTGTAAACATTACATAACAGATAACTCATATTGCATAACAAATATTAACATATGGCTAGATTTAGAGTTTTGCGGCCAAAGGGGTGCGTCAGCTACGCGTGTTTTTTTTTCCTTCGCACCTTTTAAATAACGCTGGAATTTAGAGTTCTCTGAAGGGCTGCGTTAGGCTCCAAAAAGGGAGGCATATTTACCACCACTTTAACTCTATATACCAGCGTTGCTTACGGTAGCGGCCAGCTGGAAAAACGTGCTCGTGCACAATTTCCCCATAGGAAACAATGGAACAGTTTCAGCTGCAAAAAAACCTAACACCTGCAAAAAAGCAGCGTTCAGCTCCTAACGCAGCCCCATTGTATCCTATGGGGAAACACTACCTAAGTCTGCACCTAACACCCTAACATGAACCCCGAGTCTAAACACCCCTAACCTTACACTTATTAACCCCTAATCTGCCGCCCCCGCTATTGCTGACACCTGCATTTTATTATTAACCTCTAATCTTCCGCTCCGGACACCTCCGCAACCTACATTATCCCTATGTACCCCTAATCTGCTGCCCCTAACATCGCCGACACCTACATAATATTTATTAACCCCTAATCCCCCCCCCCAACGTCGCCGCTACCTTACCTACACTTATTAACCCCTAATCTGCCGACCGGACCTCGCCGCCACTATAATAAATGTATTAACCCCTAAACCGCTGCACTCCCGCCTCAAAAACCCTATAATAAATAGTATTAACCCCTAATCTGCCCTCCCTAACATCTTTGACACCTAACTTGGTATTAACCCCTAATATGCCGACCGGACCTCGCCGCTACTCTAATAAATGTATTAACCCCTAAAGCTAAGTCTAACCCTAACACTAACACCCCCCTAAGTTAAATATAATTTTTATCTTACGAAATAAATTAAATCTTATTAAATAAATTATTCCTATTTAAAGCTAAATACTTACCTGTAAAATAAACCCTAATATAGCTACAATATAACAAATAATTATATTGTAGCTATTTTAGGATTAATATTTATTTTACAGGCAACTTTGTATTTATTTTAACTAGGTACAATAGCTATTAAATAGTTATTAACTATTTAATAGCTACCTAGTTAAAATAATAACAAAATTACCTGTAAAATAAATCCTAACCTAAGTTACAATTAAACCTAACACTACACTATCAATAAATAAATTTACTAAACTACCTACAATTACCTACAATTAAATCAACTAAACTAAATTACAAAAAAACCCCACTAAATTACAAAAAATAAAAAAAGATTACAAGAATTTTAAACTAATTACACCTACTCTAAGTCCCCTAAAAAAATAACAAAGCCCCCCAAAATAAAAAAATGCCCTACTCTATTCTAAAATAAAAAGTTAACAGCTCTATTACCTTACCAGCCCTTAAAAGGGCTTTTTGCGGGGCATGCCCCAAAGAAATCAGCTCTTTTGCCTGTAAAAAAAAACATACAATACCCCCCCAAGATTACAACCCACCACCCACATACCCCTAATCTAACCCACCCAAACCCCCCTTAAAAAAACTAACACTAAGCCCCTGAAGATCTCCCTACCTTGTATTCACCCAGCTGGGTATCACCGATCCGTCCAGAAGAGGTCCTCCAGAGGGCCCGAAGTCTTCATCCTATCCGGCCAGAAGAGGTCCTCCAGAGGGTCGGAAGTCTTCATACATGCGGCATCTTCTATCTTCTTCCATCTGGAGCGGAGCGGGTCCATCTTGAAGCAGCCGGCGCGGATCCATCCTCTTTTAACGACGTCCTAAGTCCAAATGAAGGTTCCTTTAAATGACGTCATCCAAGATGGTGTCCCTCGAATTCAAATTGGCTGATAGGATTACACTATCAATAACTGTAGAGCAAAGAATGCATTAGTTACAAGCAAGGGACTATTGCCTAGATTTAGAGTTCTGCGTTAGCCATCAAAAGCAGCGTTAAGGGCTCCTAACGCTGCTTTTTACCGCCCAATCAGATTTTTCCTACCTTAATTCCGATTGGCTGATAGAATCCTATCAGCCAATCGGAATTCGAGGGACGCCATCTTGGATGACGTCACTTAAAGGAACCTTCATTCGGACTTAGGACGTCGTTAGAAGCGGATGGATCCGCACCGGCTGCTTCAAGATGGACCTGCTCCACTCCGGATGGAAGATAGAAGATGCCGCCTGGAAGAAGACTTCCGACCCTCTGGAGGACCTCTTCTGGCCAGATAGGATGAAGACTTCGGACCCTCTGGAGGACCTCTTCTGGACGGATCGGTGATACCCAGCTGGGTTAATACAGGGTAGGTAGATCTTCAGGGGCTTAGTGTTAGGTTTTTTAAGGGGGGTTTGGGTGGGTTAGATTAGGGGTATGTGGGTGGCATTAATAAGTGAAGGTAAGGTAGTGGCGATGTTGGGGGGTCAGATTAGGGGTTAATAAATATTATGTAGGTGTCGGAGATGTTAGGGGCAGCAGATTAGGGGTACATAGGGATAATGTATGTGGCGGCGGTGTGCGGTTGGCAGATTAGGGGTTAAAATTTTTTATTAGAGTGGCGGCGATGTGGGGGGGGCCTCGGTTTAGGGGTATATATGTAGTTTATGGGTGTTAGTGTACTTTAGAGCACAGTAGTTAAGAGCTTTATAAACCGGTGTTAGCCCATAAAGCTCTTAACTCCTGACTTTTTTCTGCGGCTGGAGTTTTGTCGTTAGAGTTCTAACTCTCACTTCAGCCAAGACTCTAAATACCGGCGTTAGGTAGATCCCATTGAAAAGATAGGATACGCAATTGGCATAAGGGGGTCTGCGGTATGGAAAAGTCACGGCTGGAAAATGAGCGTTAGACCCTTTCCTGACTGCCTCTAAATACCAGCGGGCGGTAAAAAGCAGCGTTAGGAGCCCTTAACGCTGCTTTTGATGGCTAACGCAGAACTCTAAATCTAGGCAATAGTCCCTTGCTACCATAGCTCATTAGAAGAGAGTTAACCCTGTCTTATATGGTACCAAAATTGGGCTACTACTAATAACTTTCTCAAAAGTACATGACATAATCAAGAGGTCATATATAAGTTGAATATTGATATTCATAATGTTTAATTTACATAGGTTTAAATCATTCCCAAAAATTGATGTCATATACTAAGTTATAACCTGTAGGGACTTGTGTTTCTAAGGTGAAAATCCAAAACGCCTTCCTTTTATAGAACAATTTTGCAACACCACCTCCACGTTTTGTTTTTTTAATTCTCTCTGTTACCATCCTTCTTTGTGTTGAGTTAGAACAACTATGTTCAGTAATGAAATAATTTGCTAGTTCTGAGCAAGGGTCTGATCTTTTGATATCTGAGAGGTGCAGCTGGATTCTCTCTCTCACCTCCCTAGAGGTACACCCTACATACTGTTTATTTGTACAGGTACACAAGATCAAATACACCACATTCTTTGCTCTACAGTTAACACAAGAATCTACTTTGTAACTTCTACCTGTTGAACTGGACACAAAAGTATCACTTCTATTGAGACTACTGTCCAGCCAATAGTGTTTAAATTACACTGTTACCTTAGGGACACCAAGCACTTATTACAAATACTGGAAAATTTTGATTGGGAATTACAGTACTGTTGGTTCACAATAGATGTAGTATCCCTCTACTCTCTACTAATGAGCAATGGTAGCAAGGGACTATGTTACTTTGTGTTAGTCAATATCTGTTATGTTATGTTTACAGTATCTGTTACAGAATGATTTAAGACTTAGGGGCCGAATTATCAAGCTCCGAATAGAGCTTGATGCCCCTGTTTTCCTTTAGGCTTGCCGGAAACAGCAGTTATGAAGCAGCTAAAGACCACTGCTTCATAACTGGTCCGCTGCCTCTGAGATTTTAAAGTTATTAAGATTTATTATCTACTATTCATAAGCTGTGTTCTATTCTGTTATTATCCACATTAGTTCTATTTAAACCAGGTTTATGCTTATGCTATTGTGCATCTATGTTCACATGTACTACTGTTATCATATTAACCTAGAAGACATGCCAGTATATATGTATATATCTAAAGTTGTAATATTAATACTTATATTATAGAATGATTTATTTATTTACGCGCTATTAAGTGATATAGGCTTATTCTTTATAGTGCATATTTGATTTGTTGGGTGTGTGTGTATATGCTGTTTGTTTGTCACATGGTAGGGAATCCACCAATGAATTTACAGCATGTCGTTTAAAGTTTAGTGGAGATTTTATATTATGTCTATGATTAATGCTATCGGCCGAAACATGTCAGTCACCATGTAGCCGCAGCTGTGTTGTTTTTTGTTTTTTACTTTTTTACCATTGTGACCAATAAAGCATCGTTTTAGTAAAGCTTGTGCCGGCATCTTCAACTATTTCTATTAACCTTCCCTGCAAGCCGGGCACTTTCATTTTCAAGTTCGGATCGTGTGAGACATTGGTGGTTATAACGGTCACGTGGCAGTGGAGGGCTGTAACATTATGGAAGCACTATGCTCACGGAGCATTTGGAAGTGTGAGAGACTTGGGCAACAACTAAGGAGAAAATCAGCTCCCAATCATTATCCTAAGGGCAGCAACTGAGGACACAGGATCCTGAAGGAGAGCCGAGTTTCCCCCCAGAGTGTGTGGTGTGGAGCCATGCACAGGAGAGGTGAGCTAATAGGTTTATATCAACTTCTTGGATCAGTCTTTGGCTGCCGTATGATTGGAATGCATGATACTTTTCATATCTAGATGGCTGCTATACAGATTTGCTTGTAACTAATGCCTTGCAACACCACGGACATACCTATTGACTGTTTGTTTGTTTTGAGCTCAACAAAACCACGGTATACTACTATATTAATATATACATATACTATATACAGTATATGTGTTTTTCTGTGTATACATATATATTTACAGGAAAAACATAGTCCCCAATCCCCTCAATGTAAAGGCACCTTCAGTGCTGTTTTTTTTTATCTCAAACACCACATATCCCCTCACTTTAACCCCTTATAACTGCTTTGTGACGTTTTTTATATTAAAAAAATGCTCATATTTTATATTTATATTAATGAACTGCCCACTTTATGTGGGAGCGATTGGGGCAACTTTTTATCATTACCAGAGGTCTGACCTCTGGTTAATTGCGCTTAGTGCAAAGTGAAAACACGAGCTTACCATAGCATTAACCTGCCACTTGTAATGGCTGGTTATTTAACGTGCATAAAAATATATAAAAAAATGTGTCCCACTGTAAAGAAGTTCACATAATAAAGGCTTTAGTTTAGGCTTCCATCCAAAGGTTAAAATCACATCAAGGATCAGCTCTTCTCCAAATGTATTGAAGTATTTCACTGCTGCACTCCCCCACACACAGCTTCTCATACATGAGGAAGAATACTCACAATTTAAAATGCGCTATAGCAAGTGCAATATAATCAGAGCCCACAGCTAACTCCCTCCGGTAAGCACAGGGAGACTCCATTAGTATCAAATGGGTATATTAAATCACCAAAGCAATGAGAATTAGTGTAAAAAAACAACAACTAAGGCACAGGGGATTAGTTTAATAAAACTTTAAAAACAATAATAATATACTATAAGGTGTTTTCTAGTACTATATGGTCTACTACTAGAAAATGTGTTGCAGTATTTTATTATTGTTTTTAAAGTTTTAATAAACTAATCCCCCATGCATTAGTTTATTTTTACACTGAATCACATTGGTTTAGTGATTTAATATACCCATTTGATACTAGTGGAGTCTTTCTATGTTTCTGAGCAATCTGTGCTTACCGGATGGAGTTAGCTGGGGGGCCAGTCTAACTATATTGCATTTACTATAGTGCATTTCAAATTATTTAAGGTGCACCCTTAAAGGTGGTAATTTGCCCCTTTACAGGTACACTTTAAAATAGCGCTCCACTTGTAATCTAGCCCTTAGTCTGAATTTCAAATGACTGGTAGATTTTTTTCTTACAAATTTCAAAGTTACCATTTCCTGTTCCCCTTTTATCATGTGATAACCATCAGTCTATCTAATATCAGTAGAGGCTAGTGCCTCAGAAAGTGTGCATATGATTTTTTAATATACTTTTTTATAAAGTAAACTGGATTTTTGTTAAACTGTATGCTATATTAAATTATTCAAGTTTAATGTTTTACTTTAGTCTCCCTTTAAGTCTACCAGCCGTTTAGTTATAACCCTTCAGATTCTGTAGCTACCCAGAACTGCTTGTTTACAGCCTGCTTTTTCTGCATTCACATATTAATTTACAGGCCCAGACCTGCTTTTCAATTAATTTCTTAAGTTGCACATTAAGATCTGCTTTCTGTATAGCTTGTCTGCACACATTTTCCATCCCTATCTGTCTTCAACATACAGGATTCACAGTCCTATTCCTCCCTTGGTATTGCTTGAATAAACTGCACTTCTAGGCCTCTCTCGTCTCTACTTGTTTGCTATCTGGCTTTAGTTTGTAGTTGTTTGCTTCAGTTCTTGTCCCTAATCATTTTAAGAATAGCAATCCCAATTGGAAATTGGATTTTATAGAATTATATAACCTACTTACAACTGATAGTGGAGTAAAGTTAGAGTTTAAATGTTTACAGTTGGCGACAAGATACATTATAACATGTCTAGCATATAAAATACAAGTAGGCCTGAATGAAACCCGTTGAATGACCCAACTAAGGATTAGCGTATATTTTATCTTTTTCTTTTCTTTTTTATGCTAACATTATGAAATGCCCAAATAAAATGTAGCATGAGAGAAAATAATCTACAGGAAAACTATTGTGTATTATCTCTTACAATTGTATGATGAACACTAGTTTTCTTACAAATGGCCTTTTTTTAAATAAATTGAACAGCAAAATTAGTATGATTAATTTTATTTAGTTTATGCCAACTATTGAAAAAGTGTTTAGTTAAGAAATTCATTTGGCATAGTTATTTGCATAATGGCGATATTTTCTAATAGGTATCCAACTCTCCAATCATTTTTTATTAGCGCTATTAGTGTGAAGTAATGGGGTACTTAGTAGAATCTCCAGGAATTTTTTTGTTAGATTGTACATCAAGATTAAATTATTTTAAAATAAATGTAATACACCCCAAAGAGGTATTTGATAAGGGTTCTATGTTACTGTCCATGTGATCTATCTTTTAAATATAATGCCATGTGCATTCAGAGGTTATTGGGAATCTCACAATTAAGTTAAATGTACCCCTGCATATGATATAAGAGTTTATCATTTCTATAATGTAATTTGGCCTTTAGTTTACTGAAATTAAAAATGTGGTTTAATTTCTATAGGGTGGAGGATATTTATTTTTCCTTGCTTTTTTAGAGACTCTACACCATTATACATATCATTTATAAAAATCAAATTAAGGTTATCTGATATTTGCAAATGAACAAACTGAAGCATTACTATCTATATAGTATACAATCAGTATCAAAGAAATGCATTAAAGGGACTTTCTAGTACAAAATAAATTTTCATGATTAAAGGGACAGTCTACCATAGAATGGTTATTGTTTTAAAAGATAGATAATCCCTTTATTACCCATTCCCCAGTTTTGCATAACCAACACAGTTATATTAATATACTTTTTACCTCTGTGATTACCTTGTATCAAGGAATCTTCTTCCAGCCCCCTGATCACATGACTGTGACTGTTTATTATCTATTGTCTTAAATTTAGCATTGTATTGTGCTAGATCTTAATTAACCCCCTGTGCCTGAACACAGTGTTATCTATATGGCCCACGTGTACTTTCTGTCTCTTTGTGTTGAAAAGAGATTTAAAAAGCCTGTGATAAAAGGCAGCCCTCAAAGGCTTAGAAATTAGCATATGAGGCTACCTATGTTTAGTTTAAACTAAGAATACCAAGATAAAAAAGCAAATTTGATGATAAAAGTAAATTGGAAAGTTGATTAAAATTAAAAGTCCTATCTGAATAATGAAAGTTTAATGTATACTAGACTGTTCCTTTAAGATAGGACATAATTTTAAGCAACTTTCCAATTGACTTTTATCACCAATATTTCTTTGTTCGCTTGGTATTCTTAGTTGAAAGCTAAACCTAGGTAGGCTCATATGCTAATTTCTTAGACCTTGAAGGCTTCCTCTTATGTGAATGCATTTTGACATTTTTTTCACCACTAGAGGGCGTTAGTTTATGTGTGTTTTATATAGATAACATTGAGCTCATGCATGTGAAGTTACCTAGGAGTAAGCACTGATAGGCTAAAATGCAAGCCTGTCAAAAGAACTGAAATACAGGGGCAGTTTGCAGAGGCTTAGATACAAGGTAATCACAGAGGTAAAAAATATATTGATATAACTGTGTTGGTTATGCAAAACTGTGGGATGGGTAATAAAGGGATTATCTATATTTTAAAATGATACAAATTCTGGTGTAGACTGTCCCTTTAAGAAGTTTTCCACCAAAAGAACAAGCAGAAAAATAGAAAAAAACATAGGACATACCCATTGTGTATTCATCATCACATCCACTTATCTAATTTAGTGGCCCCAGTCTGTTGTATAAAAAAAGTCAACAGTAAAATATTGATGCAAATGGGAACCTCATGAAAATAAATAAAAACACTGGTGTTATGTGGTATCCAAACTGGCTAATACCTTGAAATATCTCTGGTACTAATTACATGGAGCTAATTGCAATTGCCCTTTTAAAAACATAACATGTTTATGTATACTGGAGGAGGAGATATTGGGAGGTTAGTTTATTTAATCAATAATATAGTAATAATTATTATTATTATAATAATAATGTTTTAACACAGCTGCAGTGTGCTGATTATAGTTTGTTAAAACTAATTAAAGAATTTGAGGGGGTTTAGGTCAGAGGGTAAAATACCAATTACTGAAAAGATTATTTTGCTGTATTGAATGTAAATTTGCTGATTATATAAGGTTTCGGGTAGAACACTTACAGGCATCAGTAAACATTTGAACACTAAAAGGCTTCAGAAATCAGACTGAAAGCCGATAAATGCTGACTTTTTAAATGTGACAATGTTTGTTCCTTTGAATGTATGATTATTTGACAGCCTTTATACCTTAGGCATAAGGCATTGTTATTTATCTTGCAAATATATCTCCCAACACATACTGAATAAAGCTAAAATATAATTGGTTTCTTAGATCTGTTAGTTAACAACATTCGATGAGCACTTTTTTAGTTTTTCTTCTTGCTACAGTTATTTCAATTTTGTCTGCATCTTATTTCTGCCTTACTTAATAATATGAGATTATGTTCTATGAGATAATACAAATATTTTTTTCAACAATGCAGATACTATATTATTCCTTTAATGAATATTGGCTTGATAACAGATGAAGAAGATAATCACATGGAATCTTCATATATAAATCTTTTTATGAAATAATGCATAATTAATTAAAAAAAACTTTTCATTTTGTGTTTCAGATATCATTCTCTGTAATGTGCTAAAAGATGAAAATGCATAATTCATCTTATACAGTAATACTGTAATTTGCTTTTAAAGTCTTTGAAATGGTCCCTCATTAAAACAGCTTCCAGCATGCATTTAAATGAGAGAAAAACAGTTGATGCTAAAAAGCTTAAATACTGCAGTAACCAAAATGCGATAAAGTAGATAGAAACTATATAATTAAAATTGTAGAAGCTTTAAAGTTATGAGTGCATAGCACTAGAGACCAAGCAGATCATGTAGTCATTTGTAGAACACTGCTATATGTTTGATACTACAAAGGGAATGTTGTAAAATTCCACTAGCTCTATCACTTAAACCTTTAGAATGACGTATATTATAAATTTCCACTAATGCTTTCTATTTTTAGGAAATTGTATGATTCATAAGTAATCATTCTCAATATTTGTGTTAAAGGACTAAGAAATCACTGTAATCACTATTTAATACAAAGGCCCCCATTTATCAAACACGTGTGGACAAGGTTCACAGAAAGGGAACCCGTCCACACAATTTTGGAGCCTAAGGGGCAGCATCAGCTGCCAGAATCTAAAATGACTTATGCAACCCTGCCCCCTGCTCTTGTGCAACCACTTGCACTAGAGCAGGGATTGTCAGTAATCTTTGTTGTCTGATATCTGTTACCTCTGATGTTGCAGACATGTTAAGAAAAAGAGGTCCTACGACCAATTTTCTTAACTTTTGGTTGATGCTCCTAAATTTCAGTTATAAGTAAAACATAGCAGCCATTGTCATGGTAAGTAGTAGAATTCTTCCTGTTTCTGGCATACAGTCAAATTATTGGGCATTATGCCTAAATATCTTCTATCTGTCTAGTTTCTGAAAGCATTGGTTAAGCTAGAAGCAACAGTAACTGTAACATTTACATGGATTAATAATAATTGTATTTTCGCACTCCAATAGCCTTCAAAATGCTTAATTTAAATTTTTTATCAACTTTATATGACTCTTTTTGGTAAAGTCTCTTTTTATTTAATTAAAAATATGGTTTTAATTTAGATCAGTCAGGCAGGGATATAATTAAATGAGCATGAATGAATAAAACATACTAGAATACAAACACGGGTTTTATTCTCTTTTTTCTAAGTTGTACTATGATTAATTATTTATTAAGCATCAATATATTCAACAAAGCTAATAGTGCTTCTAGTGCTATTAATCCTAATGGCATCTGACCTTTTAGGTTGACACGGATTAGCCAACATTTACCTAAACCACTGTGCCCTGTCAGCATGCATTTTGTTTTTGTGCTTATTAAATCGGTTTAGATATCTACTGCATAAATTAATATATGACTGCTGGTAAAGAAAAAGATATTTTAAAGCCTCCTCAAAGCTGGTTTAAGTATTTTGGTTTCAGATTTAATAACATAAAAAAAACAACAAAAAAACAAGTGAACTTTAAAATAAATTATTTCAAGTATAACAAATAAGACATATTATATATTATATACATTTATATAAAATTATAGTAAGTTTACTCATGCTGTTTGACAGCTTTGCTGTGTGTAAATAGGTTTGTGATTTAGCATGTTTTAGCCATTAAAATGAGACAAAGCATATTAGGAGATGCAATCACAATATATTGGTTGTTCTCTTCAATGTACAAGCATACCAGCTAATACGGAATATAACAAGTGGATTTTGAACTGAAATAATTCTGAAAATCCACTAAAGGGCCTAGATTCAATAAAACCTGTTCAGGAAACTATCTCTCAGAATAAAAACTTGCATTCAAACTTGAAAATTCTGGAATACAAATACATGTGCAAATATTTTAAAATCACAACTATTTACATAAACCTTTATGCAAGTACATTTGTTAGTATTGCATTTGTATTTATTGTACATTTTTATATGTTAGTGGTAGTTTTTGTTTCATAGAAGATATCATTGGGCAGTTCACAGAACTATAGATGTTAATGAGACAAATGCCCACTAAAGAAATTCTGAAAATGATAGATGAAAAGATGCTTAATTAATTAACAAATGTAAATCTCACCATTACAATAAGGTCCTTGGCAACCTCACGGGTGTTTATGAATTTAGGTCAAAATCTTTAAGATTGGGAATGTGAAAACGATGGGGTTGACATCCACATAGACTTTAATAGTGAGTTTCTGTGGAACCCCTTTATTACTTATTACCGTCTAGCCAAGAGATTTTATTTTAGTTTTAATACATTTATTGAAATATGTATTTTTCTTGTATCTCATTGGGGTGTCTGAATATACAAAACTGTGAATTAAAGATATAGGAAAAGAGGTGTGGAGTCTGAAGACCAGATAGGGACACCTTTTATTTTTGCTTTATATTTAGACAGCATGGAAATCACAATTTGGATGCAATAATGTTATTAGTACACAAAAATGACCTACAGCTTATTTTGTTAGTCTTCATTTTGACAGCTTTATGACAAGTGGTTAAAATATTGAGACCCCTTATGGTTGATCACTATAATTGACCAAGTAAGGAACTACTGTTATATATGTTCAAGTGATATACAATCTCTTGCACTGAACTAAAAATTAACTGTAGCTGACCTGCCTTCCTGGTCGCAATTAACTCTAACTCTGGTCTCAACACAACAAAGGCTAAATATATCTTTACCCCACCTTAAATTAAAATGATGGCTGACATGATCCCCCAATACAAATATGACTAATGGCTTAGGCGATCTCTCTCCACAATAATAAGCAGTAGACATGAGCATTTGAATTTGGACAATGGTAAAAAAAAGACAAAATTTGTTGTATTTGGCTAAACTATAAATGAGTGGTTCGTTCAACAAAAACTATAACAAACCAATAATATGTTATTAACTCATTGATACTGTTAAAGCCTTAAATGATGCAAAACTGAAAGGTTACAAAAAGTTCAATGTCTTCAATAAAAATTTTAAAATTACCACTGCTTCTGTGTTATTAGTTTAATAAGATTGCGCTTGTCTATAATTGCGACATAGATGAAGATCAGACCACATTCTGGGCCAGATAACGAGTGGCGCGCTAACAGTTACGCACAAGCAAAAAGAGGTTTACTGCATCTGTTTACGCGCATCGGGTGTTGTGCTCGTATTACAAGTTGAAAGTAAACGTGATCATTTGAGCACAACTGAATTTAAAAAAATACATTAAAAAGTACAGTTACACTCATAATAACCCTATCTGATAAAAATTAAAAATTGCAAAAAATGTTATAAGGGCTCAAAGACATGAGGTTTCAGGAGTTAGAAAAATCAGGACTGCAAAGGGCTTTAACATAGAGACATATACATAAACATGTCTAAATATGTATATGTACATGACGCGTGCAAAAACCTTACTTTTAGCAGAGTAAGCAGAGTTTTCCTTTATTGACTTCTATGAGGGAATGCATTAACACAATCACAATATTTGAAGTTCAGCTTTTTGAATGGATAAGGTAAGCAAGCAAACTAAAACTCTTTTTTTCACTTGTAATGTAAGCTCTACCCAATGTGTGCAAAAACCTTACTTTTAGCAAAGCTAGCGAGCAAGTGGGAGAGTTAAAAACCAATCCACTTGTAATCTGACCCTTTATAAGTAATCAGTACAGAAATGCAGGTAATTCCAAAGGATTCACAAATGTATAAATATGTGTAAGAAAATATTATATTTTTATGCTACTTCTGCCTTGTATCAGTAGCACTAGTTATTACTTTAACTTTATTTATTTTTAAGCTGTACAACTGCTCCTCTGATCTGATGACTTTTCAAATTGGAAATTTAACTAACAAATTCAAAACAACCCCATGAGTGAATACGGGACATATCACATTTTTTTTTATTATTATTTATTTATTTTTTCGTGGTGAAGAATTTGTACAATTTTTTTTTTCTGTGCACTTGTCCAGTAAGCAGTTATAATAATGGATGAGTTAATCTCTTACACCTAATTTCACAATTGTAATTCACCATCACAAGCATACCTAAACACTCTTATATTATACCTCCATAAAAAACACTACCCCTAAAATATGATCTCATTTGTAATTCTTCCAATTTTATTTAAAGGGACAGTCAACACCAGAATTTTTTACTGTCCCTTTAACACCTCTAAGGGACTCTTGGATATTAATCACCATTGTGTCTTATTCCCTTCATATCATTAATAAAATTCTCAATTCCTAACCTTTTACATTACAAAACATACCTTATAAAGAGCACAAGCATTTTTTTTCATGAAATCTATTTGAGGAGCATTAAGTCTTCAGCCTCTATCAGCCAGCAGCAACATGCAGGTCCTATTCTTTCAGATCCTCACAGCGTTTTGGTTCTTTAAAAGGTTACCTATTTTATTTATAGAATGCTTAGCAATGTGAATAGATGGTGTAGCTGTCAGAATTTAGTCTACTAACTACTGACCACATAAAGTTATAAGTGAGAAGGCTTTATTATAATGGGGATAGAGCCAGCAATGATTATTGGTTCCTGATAATCACTTGCATTTTTTTTGTGGGGGGGGTTGCAACTTTTTTATATTATATGTGGCTGGTTTGAATAGTCTCATATACAAGGTATCTGGTGGCCAAAATAGTTGAGTTAATAAATTTAGAATTGAGTTTTTAATTCTCTGAATGAGAATAAAGAAAAACCATATTCTCTACAGATAAGATCAAAGAAGGGTTATTTGAAATTTTGCGAAGCCAAAATTGGACTTTAAGCCAAACATTTTGGATTTTTGGACAGGTCCATAGCATGTGCAGAAGGTCTGCTGAAGGAAAGGAGCATTTAGGACAAATGCTGAAGTTAACATTTCCACATTTAAACCCCTATTCTGGGGTAAAGTAAACCATATGAAGCAACTTCAGATGGGATTCCCTCCATGTAGAAGAGAGAGTGGCTTGCATAGCTTCTTGGATTGAGATATGCAGCAGTTTAGAATCTAAATCTTGCGATAGTAACACAGTCCATTTAGTACAAATCTTGTCCATGTTTACAGTGCCCCGATCAGAAACTAAGACATTGTAACAGGGAGAAATTGACCTGCATCCATTCTTGACTAAAACAGGCCAATTTTCAATATTACCCAAAGACCTGTTCCAACCATACTCTGTTATCAATTTGTGGGCATAATGTCTTGCTTGAAGATATGCAAAGAAATTTTTATGTGGGAGATTGAAGTCACACCTTGTCAGGCTGTAAGATAGCTAGAGAACAAAAAGAGTTCTGTTTTAAAACCTCAGCTTCTGAGATGTAATAAAATTATTTGTTTGTTGCTGTGAAGATTGGGGAGTGCACATGAATTACCTGTTAGGCAAAGTGTGTCCCACAATATTCATATAGCAGTTAATATACAGGTTGAACTTAAGGAAAAAGGAACTATGATATATGCCACCTGTGAGAGTTCACTAAACATTGCAACATAGCCCCAGAAACTTAAGAACCGATAACATAAATGATGTGACAGTAATAGAATGGTTAATGATGTAAGGTACAGAGTAAGTGCTGCAGGTTTACTGCAGCTTAGAGTCCAGAGTATAAACACTGAAAATAACTTGACAAAACGGTTTTGAGAAATAGCTAGGGACTGGATAAAACAACACTTCCAAAGAGCTACTTAAGCTTAAGGTCACAGTACCTGGATGAGACTGAGGAGATGCTTGAGAGCGGAGGGTAGGCTTCGGTTAGAAGCGGTAATGGAGCTCCGTTGTAGAGAGCAGCTGATACCGGTGCCGGTAGTTCCGTAGGAATGGCGTGTGACGTCACAGAGTAGGAATCTAGTAGATCCGGCTGGAGTAGATGCGGTTAAGCAGGCAAACAGATGCTGGCAAATAAGGTTAGTTTCTGAAGAGGTAAATGTATAGCTTTAGCAGGCTATTCAGGTTACTGAGGTTGTCAGTCCAGGCTTAGACTGAGTAGTAAGACTTCAATACCAAGCAATGATTTGTGGAACCGCTGGAACTATATATAGGGAATAGGAAATGAAAAGTAGGCTATTAAAGAAACAGTACTGCAACAAAATTGTAATTGATGCAACTCCACAGTGTATCCCTGACAGGACCCCCCCTTCAAGGAGCAACTCCGGTGCTCAAGGAGAAGGACGGTCAGGGTTCCTCCTATGAAACAAAGCAACGAGCCTGGGAGCGGAGACATTAGCAGCAGGTTCCCATGAATCCTCCTCGGAGGAATAACCCTTCCATCGGACCAGATACTGCAGAACACCTTGTCGACGTCGTGAATCCTCAATGGAAAGAACCTCATATTCCGTATTAGGGTCCACAGCGACTTGCGGAATATAGGGATCTGTTACTGTGGTCCTCAGAGCTTTGTAGGGTTTTAGCAGAGAGACATGGAAGGTGGGGTGTACCTTCATGGAATCAGGTAGTTTGAGACAGACAGCGTTAGCGTTGATGATGTGAGTTATAGGATAGGGACCAATAAATAATGGAGAGAGTTTCCTACAAGGAGTGTTCAACTTAAGGTTTTTGGTAGACAACCAAACTAGGTCACCTGTTGAATATAGCGGGAAGGTAACCTCTTCCTATTGTAGTAGTATTTGTGTGTTTTCTTAGCGTCTTCGATTGCAGCCTTAACAATGGCGAAGTTAGAGGCTATTTGAATAGAAAGATCAGTGATGTTAGGAGAGGAACTTTGATTATCCGGAAGAATCTGGTACTTAGGGTAGAACCCATATTTCACGAAAAAAGGTGTTTGTTTAGTCGTGGAATGGATAGTATTGTTAAAACAGAACTCAGCATAAGGAAGGTGAGTTGACCAGAGCAATGGCTGTGAGGAGCAGTATGTCCTGAGAAATTGTTCAAGCCATTGATTTGACCTTTCAGTTTGTCCGTTTGTTTGCGGATGGTATGCGGTGCTGATCCTTTTATCAATGGAGAAGGCCTTACAGAACTCGGTCCACAACTTGCTGGAAAACTGAGTGCCACGGTCTGTTAGCATGGTATTGGGTATTCCATGATGTTTGAAAACATGACTGATTAGTAGTTGAATGGTTTCCGAAGCAGTAGGTAATTTAGGGTATGGAATGAAATGTGACATTTTACTAAACAGATCAACCACGACAAGTATGGTGGTCTTGTTTTGAGATCTTGGGAGGTCCACGATAAAGTCTAAAGCAATCTCTTGCCAAGGTCTGCTGGGAGTCGGGAGTGGTATTAGAAGACCATACGGTGCTTGCTTGGCTCTTTTAGAAGTAGTACACTCTGTACAGGTAAGAACGTGTGATTTAATATCCTGTATCATTCCTGGCCACCAGTAGGTGCGTGTGATAAGGTCCTGTGTCTTCTTGATTCCTGGGTGTCCTGCTAATAGGGAATCATGTGAGGACTGGAGAACCAACTGTCTTAGGTTCGGGGGTATGTACAGTTTGTCTTGGTAGTGATATAGACCATCATGGCTTCTCTGTAATTGAGAGGATGGTTTGGATAAGTCTTTCTCCTGTTCGTGGGAGAGACAGGAGTTGGAGTCAATTATGAAGGAAACAAAGTTCTCCAGGGGAATTACTGTGTCTTTTTGTTTCTCGCAGCGTTGATGAATCGGTAACCTTGATAAGGCGTCTGCCTTCAGGTTCTTGTTTGCAGCCCGATAAACAATCTGGTAGTTGAATCTGGAGAAGAAGAGGCTCCACCTTAGTTGCCTTGAAGAGAGGGTCCTAGTGGTTTTGAGGTATTGTAGGTTCCTATGGTCAGTGTAAATGACCGTAGGAACTGAGGTACCCTCCAGAAGGTGACGCCAGTCTTCCAGTGATAGTTTTATAGCCAGGAGTTCCTTATCTCCGACAGGGTAGTTTTGTTCCGAAGTGGATAAGGAGCGAGAATAGTAGGCTATAGGATGGAGTGGTTGGTTAATGCCTGAGCGCTGAGAGAGGACAGCACCTACGGCTACATCTGAGGCATCCACCTCTAAAGTATAAGGTAGGTCAGGGTTGGGGAACCTTAATATAGGTGCGGTAGTGAAATGGTGTTTTAATAAATCGAACACTTTTTGTATTTCATGATTCCAATAGAAAGGTACGTTTACTTTCGTTAGAGTAGTTAAAGGCTTTGTAATGTTAGAAAAGTTCTTAATAAACTTGCGATAAAAGTTCGCAAAGCCGAGAAATCTTTGGACCTCTTTTCTGTTTTTGGGAGGCGGCCAGTTTACAATAGCCTGAATCTTGGTATCTTCCATATGTATACCATCAGCTGTAATTTCATAACCTAAGAAGCTAATACTTTGTGAGTTAAATATACACTTCTCTGGTTTAGCATACAAGAAGTTACTCCTTAACCTAGAGAGGACCTGTCTGACATGTATGACGTGTTCAGATAAATTTTTTGAATAGATCAGGATGTCATCCAAATAGATGACAAGGAAAACATCTAGAAAATCTCGGAAGAGATCGTTAATCAGATGCTGAAACGTGGCCGGGGCGTTACATAGCCCGAACGGCATAACGGTGTATTCGTACAAGCCGTATCGGGTACGGAACGCCGTGAGCCACTCATCACCACTACGTACTCGGATTAAATTATATGCTCCCCTTAAATCCAATTTCGTGAAATATTTAGCCCCCTCTAGTCTCTCTATCAGTTTGGGGATTAAGGGTAAGGGGTAACGATTTTTAATCGTTACCTTGTTGAGTTGTCTGTAATCAACAATATGGCGTAGAGAGCCGTCTTTGTTTTTAACAAAAAAAATGCCGGCTCCAGCTGGGGAAGTGGAGGGCCGAATGAATCCCTTTCTCAAATTCTCTTCCAAGTATAATTTTAAATGTGAGAGCTCAGGTTTGGATAGAGGAAATATGTGACCATAAGGGATGTCTGCCCCAGGTACCAATTCGATGGGGCAGTCATACTTCCTATGTGGGGGTAAATTCTCTGACTCAGTTTTACTGAAGACATCAGTGAAATCTCTATATGGTTCTGGAAGCTGGATATCGGATGGTATACTGGAGGTGTGCAAAATGCTGAGTGGAAAGCAAGTGGTTTTACAATAGTTGGAGTTAAAAGCTATAGAGAGGGTTGTCCAGGATATGTGTGGGTTATGTAAGGTTAACCAATTCAACCCTAGTATGACCGGGGATACAGGAGAGGCAATTACATCAAATGTCAAATATTCTCTATGCTGATCTGAGGTTGTTACGAGAATTGGAATTGTTTGAAATTCTACAGGACCTGACGATATAGGTCGACCATCGATACCCCTTAATAAAACAGGAGACTTTTTATGCGTAAGTGAAATTTTATTGAGATGTGTGAATTCTTTATCAATGTAACAAGCTGTCGCTCCTGAGTCAATTATAGCGGGTACGCTGAGGTGATGGTGTTCCCACTGAAAAGAAAGTGAGAGTTTACAGTAGGATGTTCTAATGTCATAAGTACCACAACTAAGTACCACAACACTCATTGGACTTATATAACTCACCCTTGTTAGCTTTCAGGAGAGCTGGACATTCCTTGACAGTGTGCTCGTCAGAGGCACAATAGAGGCAGAGGTTATTCTCTCTTCGCCTGATCTTTTCCTGAGGACTTAGCGGACCCTTTAAGAATCCGATATCCATGGGCTCAATGTTAGTCTTACTGGAAGATGCTATGGGTGTGCTGCTACTGGTTTTCTTAATGTATGGCTCTGGGTATGACCTCTCGTGTTGTTTTTCCCTTAGCCTCCTATCAATGGTAATACTTAGTCGCATTAACTCCTCTAATGTAGGGGGTATGTCAGTGCGGGACAGTTCATCTTTAACTGCGTCTGATAAACCCAGACGGAATTGATTCCTCAAAGATAAATTATTCCATTTGGAATCTTTTGCCCACCTCTTGAAATCTGTAATGTAGTCTTCGACTACTCTCTTTTTCTGTTTTAACGCCCTGAGTGCTGTCTCTGCGGTTTGCTGTTTGAACGGGTCTTCATATAATTGACCCAACGCTATGAGGAATTGGTCTAATGAATTTAGTATATTCTCATTAGTCTCAAAAAAACTATTGGCCCAACTACGTGGTTCCCCTCTAAGGAAAGATATAATAGTTAGGACTCTAGTCCTGTCATTAGGATATGATTGGGGTTTCAGGGTGAACAGTAGGAGACATGCATTTTTAAAATCTCTATAGTGTGCCCTATCTCCATAGAATTTCTCTGGCAAACTAACTTGTGGTTCAGGCACATGTATTTTAGTTTCCAGGTAATCTTTAATGTATGCCTTTAAAGCAACATTCTCTGCCTTTAGCGTATTCAGGCCATCAGCTAGTAACTCTACTTTTTGATTTAAAGTTTGTATCTGTGCAGCCATCTCAGCTGGGTCCATGTTTATGTGGCTTGGTATTCTGTCAGGCTGTAAGATAGCTAGAGAACAAAAAGAGTTCTGTTTTAAAACCTCAGCTGCTGAGATGTAATAGAATTATTTGTTTGTTGCTGTGAAGATTGGGGAGTGCACATGAATTACCTGTTAGGCAAAGTGTGTCCCACAATATTCATATAGCAGTTAATATACAGGTTGAACTTAAGGAAAAAGGAACTATGAACTATGACACCTGTGAGAGTTCACTAAACATTGCAACATAGCCCCAGAAACTTAAGAACCGATAACATAAATGATGTGACAGTAATAGAATGGTTAATGATGTAAGGTACAGAGTAAGTGCTGCAGGTTTACTGCAGCTTAGAGTCCAGAGTATAAACACTGAAAATAACTTGACAAAACGGTTTTGAGAAATAGCTGGGGACTGGATAAAACAACACTTCCAAAGAGCTACTTAAGCTTAAGGTCACAGTACCTGGATGAGACTGAGGAGATGCTTGAGAGCGGAGGGTAGGCTTAGGTTAGAAGCGGTAATGAAGCTCCGTTGTAGAGAGCAGCTGATACCGGTGCCGGTAGTTCCGTAGGAATGGCGTGTGACATCACAGAGTAGGAATCTAGTAGATCCGGCCGGAGTAGATGCGGTTAAGCAGGCAAACAGATGCTGGCAAATAAGGTTAGTTTCTGAAGAGGTAAATGAGTAGTAAGACTTCAATACCAAGCAATGATTTGTGGAACCGCTGGAACTATATATAGGGAATAGGAAATGAAAAGGAGGCTATTAAAGAAACAGTACTGCAACAAAATTGTAATTGATGCAACTCCACAGTGTATCCCTGACACACCTAAGGGAATCAAATGTTTTGACACAACACCTTTCCATATCTAATATCTGGCAAACATTGGAGAGACCCTTATGCTTCCAATTTAAAAATAATGTTGAATTTAAACCTACTTGAAATTGAGTATTCCCCACAAAAGGGATATATCTAGAGACTCGATGTTCTATAACTAACCTGTTACAAATTTTTTTCCATGCTAAGATAGGATTATATATGGTTCTCAGTTTCTTTAATTCAGGTGATATAAGACTAGAATTACAATGAATAAGCGAGATAAGAGACAAAGGACTTGTTATATTTGTTTCAAGGTTATTATTTGTAATATAATCTATTGAAAATAACCAGTCTGTTATTATGCGAGCCAAAAAAGCATAATTATAGGCCTTAAGATCAGGTAGTGCCAATCCTCCGTATCTAACAGGGAAAGAGAGTTTCTGAAGAGAAATTCTGGGTCTCCTGTCTTGCCATATAAATGATCACAGATAAGAATCACACAAAGACAGATCTTTCTTCTTTAGTAACAAAGAAAAACATTTTGAAGAATATAGAGCATTTTGGGAAGAAGAATCATCTTAAATGCCGCTATACGCCCTGATAGAGAGAGAGGAAAATTATGCCAATTTTTGAGGGTATCTTTGATTTTATTAATAATTGGTGTAATATTTAGTGAATACCATGTATCAGGATTAGAGGAAATCATTATTCCTAAATATCTAAAAGATTTCTGAACTATGGAAAAAAGTTTTTTTTACATGATGCCTTCGTCTGTTTAATCCAGAGGAGTTCCGATTTTGTAATGTTCACCTTATACCCAGAAAAAGATCCAAATTGTTGTAAAATTGACAAAAGTCTTAGAATATTCGTACTTGTATCAGTCATATATATCAAAATATCATCTGCGTAAAGTGCTATTTTTGACTCATGATTACCTATCCTTATACCCTCTATTTGCTGCCTGATGAGTATGGCAAGCGGCTCAATAGAGATGTCAAAAAGGGATAAAGGGCAACCTTGCCTAGTCCCTCTACGCAGAGTTATATCTTCTGAAAGAAAGCCATTAACTACCAGCCTTGTAGTTGCATTTCGACATAAGTTTACAACAAATTTAAGAAAATTCCCTTTCAGACCAAATTGTTCTAGGGTAAATAGCAGATGATCATGCTGGACCGAGTCGAAGGCCTTCTCGGCATCTATGGCTAAAACTGCCAGATCCAAGTTAGGCCCCTTCCCGGCTAAATCTAGCCCAGTATTTGCCTTGAAATAATCAATGATAAGCATAAGTTCTCTTATTTTGGCAGAAGAATTCCTGTTCTTTATAAACCCGGCTTGATCAGGATTAATAATAAGAGGTAACAAAGATTGAAACCGTTGAGCTATAATAGAAGTTAGAAGTTTGGGTCTATATGATTCCTTCATAGTTGGGTCCTTCCTTTTTTCAAAAGCAATGTTGTATAAGATGCAACAAAGTTAGCAGTGGGCTCATTACCTTGTAGATATATAAAATTAAATAAAGCAGTTACATGAGGTATTATACTATGCAATATCATTTTGTAGAATTCATTAGGGAGTGCATCTGGCCCAGATGCTTTATTGTGAAGTGATTTTTGGATGGCATTAGCCACTTCTAAATTAGTTATAAGAGAATTCAGCTGGTCAAGTACATCCAATGCTATTAGAGGATGCAAATTTTTTTTCCAAAAGTCCTCTCGTTGTGTAATGTTAGGTGTTATGGGGGGTATATTGATCAGTATAATAATTAAAAAAGATTTGAACCAGATCCTTAGGTGACCTAACTTTTTGACCTTCGACATTCAGCATGTCTATCATTTGTGAGCCCTTTTCCTGTTTAAGAAGTTTTGCTAAAAGTCTCCCTGATTTATTACCATGCCTATATAATTTCGCAGAGAATCTAATATCTTTTTGTGTTGACTTGTATAAAGCCAATGAATCCATCTCTGCTAGCGCTGCCGTATATTTAGCCCAATTCGATTGAGTGTTTTCAGCTAAGTAAGAATTATAGGCATTTGTTACTGCGCAAAAAAGTTAATTTTCTAGCCTTTTAAGTTTCAAAGACCTAGATTTGGAGTTTGGCGTTAGCCGTGAAAACCAGCGTTAGAGGCTCCTAACGCTGGTTTTAGGCTACCGCCGGTATTTGAAGTCACTAAAAATAGGGTCTAACGCTCACTTTTCAGCCGCGACTTTTCCATACCGCAGATCCCCTTACGTCAATTGCGTATCTTATCTTTTCAATGGGATTTTTCTAACTCCGGTATTTAGAGTCGTGTCTGAAGTGAGCGTTAGACATCTAATGACAAAACTCCAGCCGCAGGGAAAAAGTCAGTAGTTAAGAGCTTTCTGGGCTAACGCCGGTTTCTAAAGCTCTTAACTACTGTACTCTAAAGTACACTAACACCCATAAACTACCTATGTACCCCTAAACCGAGGTCCCCCCACATCGCCGACACTCGAATAAATTTTTTTACCCCTAATCTGCCAACCGCCACCTACGTTATCCTTATGTACCCCTAATCTGCTCCCCCTAACACCGCCGACCCCTGTATTATATTTATTAACCCCTAATCTGCCCCCCTCAACGTCGCCTCCATCTGCCTACACTTATTAACCCCTAATCTGCCGACCGCAAAGCGCCGCCACCTACGTTATCCTTATGTATCCCTAATCTGCTGCCCCTAACACCGCCGACCCATATATTATATTTATTAACCCCTAATCTGCCCCCCTCAACGTCGCCTCCATCTGCCTACACTTATTAACCCCTAATCTGCCGAGCGGACCGCACCGCTACTATAATAAAGTTATTAACCCCTAATCCGCCTAACTAATCCTATAATAAATAGTATTAACCCCTAATCTGCCCTCCCTAACATCGCCAACACCTAACTTCAATTATTAACCCCTAATCTGCCGACTGGAGCTCACCGCTACTCTAATAAATGTATTAACCCCTAAAGCTAAGTCTAACCCTAACACTAACACCCCCCTAAGTTAAATATAATTTACATCTAACGAAATTAATTAACTCTTATTAAATAAATTATTCCTATTTAAAGATAAATGCTTACCTGTAAAATAAATCCTAATATAGCTACAATATAAATTATAATTATATTATAGCTATTTTAGGATTTATATTTATTTTACAGGTAACTTTGTATTTATTTTAACCAGATACAATAGCTATTAAATAGTTAAGAACTATTTAATAGCTAAAATAGTTAAAATAATTACAAAATTACCTGTAAAATAAATACTAACCTAAGTTAAAATTAAACCTAACACTACACTATCAATAAATTAATTAAATAAACTACCTACAATTACCTACAATTAACCTAACACTACACTATCACTAAATTAATTAAATAAAATTCCTACAAATAAATACAATTAAATAAACTAGCTAAAGTACAAAAAATAAAAAAGAACTAAATTACAAAAAATAAAAAAATATTTACAAACATAAGAAAAATATTACAACAATTTTAAACTAATTACACCTACTCTAAGCCCCCTAATAAAACAACAAAGCCCCCCAAAATAAAAAATGCCCTACCCTATTCTAAATTAATAAAGTTAAAAGCTCTTTTACCTTACCAGCCCTGAACAGGGCCCTTTGCGGGGCATGCCCCAAAGAATTCAGCTCTTTTGCCTGTAAAAAAAAAACCATACAATACCCCCCCCCAACATTACAACCCACCACCCACATACCCCTAATCTAACCCAAACCCCCCTTAAATAAACCTAACACTAAGCCCCTGAAGATCATCCTACCTTGTCTTCACCTCACCAGGTATCACCGATCTGTCCTGGCTCCAAAATCTTCATCCAACCCAAGCGGGGGTTGGCGATCCATCATCCGGTGGCTGGTAAGGTAAAAGAGCTTTTAACTTTAGTAATTTAGAATAGGGTAGGGCATTTTTTATTTTGGGGGGCTTTGTTGTTTTATTAGGGGGCTTAGAGTAGGTGTAATTAGTTTAAAATTGTTGTAATATGTTTGTAGATATTTTTTTATTTTTTGTAACTTAGTTCTTTTTTATTTTTTGTACTTTAGTTAGTTTATTTCATTGTAGTTATTTGTAGATATTGTATTTAATTAATGTATTGATAGTGTAGTGTTAGGTTTAATTGTAGGTAATTGTAGGTATTTTATTTAATTAATTTAATGATAGTATAGTGTTAGGTTTAATTGTAACTTAGGTTAGGATTTATTTTACAGGTAATTTTGTAATTATTTTAACTATTTTAGCTATTAAATAGTTCTTAACTATTTAATAGCTATTGTACCTGGTTAAAATAATTACAAAGTTGCCTGTAAAATAAATATTAATCCTAAAATAGCTACAATGTAATTATAATTTATATTGTAGCTATATTAGGGTTTATTTTACAGGTAAGTATTTAGCTTTAAATAGGAATAATTTATTTAATAAGAGTTAATTAATTTCGTTAGATTAAAATTATATTTAATTTAGGGGGGTGTTAGTGTTAGGGTTAGATTTAGCTTTAGGGGTTAATCCATTTATTAGAATAGCGGTGAGCTCCGGTCGGCAGATTAGGGGTTAATAATTGAAGTTATATTATCAGGGATATTTGTGATACTGATGTAATACCACAAATCCCCTATAGGAGGCGCTAATAACTACAGGCAGAGTATAGTACTGGAATGGTAATACAATCCATATGCCCCTGGTAATACCATATATGTGAATAGAATTATAAATCTAAAAATTATAAAGAGCAATAATAATTAAAAAATAATAATAATAAAAAATATATATTAAAAAATGGTTAAAATATATATATATACAGACGTATCAAATGGTCAAATGGAAAAGTTCAAATGAAGTCCAAATGAGTCCAGAAATAGATAGATAAGGCAGCTCTCGGTCTTCACCCAAACGATGGTGTATCTTCAAAAAATGGTTAACTGCAAGGAAAACAGAAACAGAGGCGCCACATGTGTAGATCAATCAAAACTGACAAAATCCAAGCAAGATGAGATACAGGATACTCACAAACGTGAAGGCACTCTCTTGTGCCTGTAGGGGCAGGCTGGTATTTTAACAGCAAACCAGCTGGCTGTACCAAGGGATCCCCGTCAGGATATCTATAGCACATTTTATTTATTTTTTTGTCACCACATTAACATAAGAGAGAATATTGAGTTTTACAGTAACTATTTTTTTGTTTATATATACAATTTATTATCTTTTTTGGTGCCCCCACTATCATATTGGGGAGCGCAATATGTTCATCTGCAAAAGTATTATAAGTTGACCCAATGCGCTTTCGTGGGGAAACTTTAAGTGAATGTCCAATAGACAATCAGAGACCGTTTTTGATATGACACACAGAAGCATGATGGTAATTGTAGTTAATCAGAGCAAGATGGCAGCTACAGTTCATTGTAACGTGACACTAACCAATTAAATGGATCAATAAGTACAAGCCCCCTCCAGGAACAAAAGGACTACAAAGTAACAGTCACGCGGACACATTATCCGGGTACTTCCGGTATAGAATATAGAAGCATGATGGTACTTGTAGTCATTTAGATTAGCCGGTTAGAGAATAACATGCAATCACGCAGACACATTTTCCTTGTAGTTCCGGCACAGAGGCATGATGGTACTTGCAGTCATCAGACTAGGAGCACATAAACCAATTAGATGCCTCAAATTATACAAGCCCCCTTAAGATGGCTTACAATTGGTCAAGGAACGATTACCTACGGAGTTTGTTTACATTTACACACTTATAACGATCTCATAATCGACACATCATTATTTAGATCTAATTTCACAGACAACCACATTAGGGTTATTGCTCATGGATTCCTTATCAAGTGAACATAGTACATAAGAAAAAATTATAATAAACTTCTAATTAAGGCAACAAGTGGGAGTCTTTGGAAAGGAAAGGTTTTATTGGTTGATGTTAAGGAAGGGGAGGGTTTATTGCAAACATATGGTTACTGATCCCTATATAAAGGGGATTTAAACTGTTTTAGAGTATACAAGCCTGATGAAACAGGGTCTTCCCTGAGAAACGTGTCGCTATTATCTCTGCATATACAAGGAGACTTGCCATATAACACACCCAGCTGTATTTTGTTACTGATGGTATTTTTTATCTTTTGAAAAATAAAATACTTGAAACTTTTTTAACAAATCTGGTGTTCGTGTGGCATTTCCCTTGCCAGTAACCATAAGGCTGTTTAGCCTTCCTCCCCTCTGGACATATTTTCCTTTTTGCTGGAAGTAACCTAGTTAAGGGTTGCTGTTGTGAGATCCACCACAACTGTAGGATATCCTGACGGGGATCCCTTGGTACAGCCAGCTGGTTTGCTGTTAAAATACCAGCCTGCCCCTACAGGCACAAGAGAGTGCCTTCACGTTTGTGAGTATCCTGTATCTCATCTTGCTTGGATTTTGTCAGTTTTGATTGATCTACACATGTGGCGCCTCTGTTTCTGTTTTCCTTGCAGTTAATAATTGAAGTTAGGTGTCGGCGATGTTAGGGAGGGCAGATTAGGGGTTAATACTATTTATTATAGGGTTAGTGAGGCGGATTAGGGGTTAATAACTTTATTATAGTAGCGCTCAGGTCCGGTCGGCAGATTAGGGGTTAATAAGTGTAGGCAGGTGGAGGCGACGTTGTGGGGGGCAGATTAGGGGTTAATAAATATAATATAGGGGTCGGCTGTGTTAGGGGCAGCAGATTAGGGGTACATAGGGATAATGTAAGTAGCGGCGGTTTACGGAGCGGCAGATTAAGGGTTAAAAATAATATACAGGGGTCAGCGATAGCGGGGGCGGCAGATTAGGGGTTAATAAGTGTAAGGTTAGGGGTGTTTAGACTCGGGGTACATGTTAGAGTGTTAGGTGCAGACGTAGGAAGTGTTTCCCCATAGCAAACAATGGGGCTGCGTTAAGAGCTGAACGCAGCTTTTTTGCAGGTGTTAAGTTTTTTTTTTGCTCAAACAGCCCCATTGTTTCCTATGGGGGAATCGTGCACGAGCACGTTTTTGAGGCTGGCCGCTTGCGTAAGCAACTCTGGTATTGAGAGTTGAAGCTGCGTTAAAAATGCTCTACGCTCCTTTTTTGGAGCCTAACGCAACCTTTATGTGGACTCTCAATACCAGAGTTATTTTTATGGTGCGGCCAGAAAAAAGCCGGCGTTAGTTTTTCGGGTCGTTACCGACAAAACTCCAAATCTAGCCGTTAGTTCGCCTGATAGAATATGCCAAAATTTCCCCCCTTAACACCGCCTTTGCAGTTTCACAATATAAAGCAGGCCGGTTTATAACTTCAAAAATTGGCTTGAAATTAAGTTTAGGGAATATTCACTATTTAATGCTGAACTTAACATCTGAGGTAAGATAAGGAAAAAATAGGAAAGAAAAAATGATTACTCGTATGCGGAGTAGCATCAGTTGGGAGCTCAATAGAAATGGGAGCATGATCCGATATAGCAATGGGCAATATTTGGGCTACAACTTTTAGTTTGCATAAACGTTCATCCAAGAGAAATAGATCAATACGTGATAATGATTTGTGTGCTTTTGATAAACAAGTATAGTCACGTGTGTCAGGATTTTGTAGTCTCCAAATGTCATGGACTTTGAGATTACTAAACATTCTTAAAAATAATTTTGCCTCCAACTTATCCCTTTTAGTCTTTTTAATGGCAGAATTTTGTCTCAGTCTATCCAAAGGATATTGTGGAGCCATGTTAAAGTCTCCGCCCATTATTAAAAAACCTTCTGCACATTCCATGAGCCTAACTTGCAACATCTCCCAAAATGACAAGTTAAAAACATTTGGCGCGTATACATTACATAATGTATAGAGAATATTGGCAATTTTGATCTTTAATATAATATATCTCCCTTCTTGATCTGAATCAGAACTCATTATCTCATAATTAAGTTTCTTACCCAACAATATGGCTACTCAACCTTTGCGTTTCACGCTAGAAGAGAAAAAAACTTCTTTTACCCATGATGACTTTAGTTTCTCAGATGGGTCTCTTGTAAAAAGGCAATAGAAGTGTTATTTTTCTTAAGTTGTGCTATGATCATTTTCCTTTTGATGGCCACCAATATTCCAAGAAAAAAATTTAAATCCAGCTGCCATGGAACTTATTCAAATATATATATATATATATATATATATATATATATATATATATATATATATATATATATATATATATATAAAAATAGAAAAATAGAAAAAGGGGGGCAAGAAGAGGAAAAGGAAGAAAAAAAAATAAAATAAAAAAAAAATAAAGAATGAATGAATGAGAGCTATACCACCTAAGCCCTCGATTGACCCACACTACCGGAGCCCAACCTTGAACAACAAGAAATACAAGGAGTTTAAGAATAAAAGAAAAATAATAAAAGCCAACCATATATATATATATATATATATATATATATATATATAACAACATTAATGTCAATATGTCTTTACTTTTTCTGCAGACCCATATTTGCATAGAATATTTCTGCTTCAGTCGGTGTATCATAAAAATAAACATCATTGTCACATTCCAGTCTAAGTCTAGCTGGGTGTAAAATAGTCGCCCGTAAACCTTGTTGTATAAATTTAGTGCGCCAAGGAGCTAATTCTCTTCTTTTCATGGCCGTATCTGCAGCATAATCCTGGAATAAAAAGATTTTTGTGTCCCCAAGAAAAACAGGCTGACGTTTACGATAAAATTGTAAGAGAGTTATTTTATCTTGATAATTCAAAAATTTTACTATGATGGGTCTTGGCCTTAAGTTAGCTTTGGGCAGGGCTACAGAGCTCAGCCTGTGGGCACGTTCTATAATTATTTTTGGGTAGTTATCAGGAAGCTGTAATAATTGTGGTAATGTGATTGAAGAACATTGGGTCAAATCCTCAAACTGTTTAACTTCGGGAACACCAATTATTCTTAAATTATTCCTTCTAGCACGATTTTCTAAATCTTCGACTTTAGTTTGTAGTTTAAGAAGAGAAGAGATATTAATTTCAAGCTTATCATTCTGATTTGAGGTGAGATCCTCAAGGTCAGATACTCTTTGTTCTACTTCGGAAAGTCTGCCAGCAAATTGTTTAAAGGGACATTATACACTAATTTTTTCTTTGCATAAATGTTTTGTAGATGATCTATTTATATAGCCCATAAAGTTTTTAAAAAAAATAAATGTATAGTTTTGCTTATTTTTAAATAACATTGCTCTGATTTTCAGACTCCTAACCAAGCCCCAAAGTTTTATGTGAATACTGTCAGCTACCTTCTCCAGCTTGCTTCTGTTTGTGTAAAGGGTCTTTTCATATGTAAAAGAAGGGGGAGGAGGGGAGTGTCTTATTTGCCACTTGCAGTGGGCTTTCCAGCTACCTTTTCAACAGAGCTAAATTGACAGCTTCTAAGTAAGTTTTTAAACAGTTTTATACCGGATTTTTATATCAGTATCTGTGCATCTTATTCTTTATAGTAGTGTCTATTACATGCAGTTATATGAAAATGAGTGTATACTGTCCCTTTAATTTCTAATGCAAGGTGTGCAATGTCTTGTTTGATCTCAATTTTAAGGGCATCCAGCTTAGGTGAAAGAGCTTCATAAATGTTGTTAACTAACGACTGTACATCGTTGTGATCCTGTGTAATTTGTACATTACGAGAAGGTGACTGTACTTCTGTTAGGGCCTCACTAGGAGTTTTTTTTTTTTTTATCCCTTTGTCTACCCGCCATGACTGAGGGAGAGGATTTACTGTGCATGTGTAAAAATGTATCCATATACTATGTGAAAGAAAAAAAACTGGTGAAGTGAGAAAAAAAAAATAAAAAAAAAATTATTATATAAGAGAAGAGAAGGGGAAGGGGGAAATGAAACCCCCCACCCGACCCGTGTGAAAAATGAAGGGAGCAAGGCTCCAGTGAAAAGTGAGAAGTGAAAAAAAAAAAAAAAAAAAAGGAGGGGAGAGAAAATCTTCTAGTGATAAAAGTGAATTCTTTAGTGAAAGACAGTCATGGTGAGAGCAAAATAGACCATTTATCAAGCTTAAATTAAGGCCACCTTTAGATTTATTATACTATTTCTGAGATAACAGAATTCAGTTAGCAGAAATTAATCTATAGCTTAGGTCTCTAAGAGGCAAAAACTACTTAAAAGGCCTGTTAATAATGATTTGAAGTGTACTAGGGTGTTCTACGACCTACTATACTGTTTGACCTGTCTGATAATATGCGTATATGCACTTGTGGGGATTCAGGTAATTGTCTGTTAATTAAGGAGAGTAACAGATGAGTCCTATATTCAAGATTGTGTGTAGTAAAAGTATGCTCACCAAAAGTATTTCTCCTATTCCTTTCCTTCCCTTTTCCCTTGCTTTACCCCCCTCCTTGCCCCCTCTGTCCCTTCCTTCTTCTCTTCCTTTTTAAATATATTGATTATCTTAGATAAATAACACTATTATAAATAATTCTAAGGTTGTCTATCCCGCTAGGGATTTATAGATTATAGATTATACCAGATGAACTAAGCATTGCATAGTATATATACCAAATTAGAAATATAAAAGTATATGCTTATAACAATATAAACAGTCTATTGAAAAGCTGTATTTTACTAGTTTGTATATGTTTACCCCACTATGACAGACACCTGTACAAAAGAAAAAAAAAAGATTAGATAGAGTTGCTATCCAGGTAGAAAGAAATTCTAAGGCGTTAGATTTTATGCCTGAAACAAGCCTATTGCAAACGTTTTACAATGCATCGCTTAAACAACTCAGCACCACTTTACACAGGCTAAGTGAGGTTATACACCTAGGCAATTAAATCTTTTTAAATAGTACATACATAAATTTGGAACAAGAGAGGAAAAAAAAAAAAAACATAAAAAAAAAACATAAGAAAGACTGGTATTTGGTAATTCGTGCAGTAGAACTATGCACCTCCATTTGTTAATGTCAGCACCGGTAATTTAGGCTATGTGCCCAACATATCAAATACCGTTCTTGGCAGGAGATAGAAAAACCTGTACAGAAAAGGAATGTAGCCCCAGAATAGGTCTAGTTACGTGAGACCATAGCAGTTTATAACTAGGGGCGCAGGAAAGTTATTGTTATACAAAAAGAAAAATGGTGCAGGTATTTCAAGCAAGAATGTTCCAGGTAGGTGTGAAATACTTTACCAGTCCTTTGACTAGAGATATAGCAAACTGAAGATGTCTTCTTGGAGAAGTGTGCCCCCCCCTTGCGCAGCACTGGTGGAGGGGGAAGCACTAACAAGCAGATGGAACCCAGGAGCACCGCAGCCTCATCCCAAACCAAGCCTAACACATGGAGTGTGGGAGAGTAGCCAGCCAAGACCAGAGAGGATAGTTAGCAAGCGGAGCTGGTCCGGGCCCCTCACGCAGCACCGGTGGGAAGGGACACCAGAACAGAAAGAATGTGGTGCCTCTGTTTTTTTCCGTTGCTGTCTTCCGTACGGTGAAAGCATACAGCACAGTCCACGGTCAGCAACCAAGGAAGATGCAGCCGGGCCAGAATTTAAGAGTAACCTCCAGCTCCAGGGCAGGGTTACTAACAGGCAGGAACGTCGGGCTGTCATCCAGATCCTAACTCGACACCGGACACGATCAACCTCTCCTATCTTGGGAACAGTTTTAGTAAACTTGGTGGTAAGAGAAGCCTCCGTCCTTAGGTAAGCCCCTTATTGTAATAACTTTTTGTCAGTGCATCCTTAGGGAAAGAATATGCAGACATGTGTGCTGACCAGAGTTTGTAAGTCAGCTCCTTGTTTCTCCTTGTGCTGGTAACAATCTGTGAATTGCTATATCGTTATTTTTCAGCAATGTTTGGCATCCTTGTAGCTGCGGCTACATGCAGCTTAGTGCATTGATGAGGCACTATCCAGGTTCCGATAGCGGGAATACCAGCTATGCAAGCCGCCCAAGATCAGAGGGTTGAAGCACAATTACACGCCAAATGACTTGCAGGAGAGAAAGAAATCAGAGCAGGTGTTGCACCTGACCTCACACCTGAGCTCCTCCTCTGGAACCAATAGAGCATGAAATTTTAAGCAACTTTCTAATTTACTCCTATTATCAAATTTTCTTCATTCTCTTGGTATCTTTATTTGAAATGCAAGAATGTAAGTTTAGATGTCGGCCCATTTTTGGTGAACAACCTGGGTTGTTCTTGCTGATTGGTGGTAACATTCATCCACCAATAAAAAAAAGCTGTCCAGAGTTCTGAACTATTAAAAAAGCTTATATGCCTTCTTTTTCAAATAAATATAGCAAGAGAACGAAGAAAAATTGATAATAGGAGTAAATTAGAAAGTTGCTTAAAATTGTATGCTCTATGTGAATCACAAAAGAAAAAAAAAATTGGGTTCAGTGTCCCTTTAAGCCATGAGTTTGAATCAGCAGGCTTGTGCATTATAATTTAACCCCATTAATAGGCATGTACTGTATATTCATTGCTATGTTTATATAAAAATATACACACACACACACACACACACATATATATATATATATATATATATATATATATATATATATAAAACACAATTTAGAAAAATGCCTACATCTAGTGTGCACAGTATAAAATTAGAATAATAAGAAATTGGCAACCATCTTGCAATCACTGGACATAATAAATATTTATATTTGTCCACACTGTCAACATTTTAGGTTAATGCCAGAGTTTTCATGAAAATTGAGTAATTAAACATATATAACTGGTAAATCCCATTATTTTAATCAAAAGAACAGACACAATAAAGGAACGGCTTTGACCTGTTGAAATCTTTTAGAAGGAATATCTAGGATGTTCATATAGCTTTTTTAATAATGTCTATGTTTTTATGCACAATCAGTGTACATATTAAAAGGACATTTTATTAAAAAATGCTTTAACATACATATGACACAGCAGCATTCAGCCATTTTTATCCTAAAATAAAAAGTCCTTTTGTTTTATATGGATGACTGGAATTTTTTAAGTGAAGTTTCCCTTTAAAGGAACACTGAACCCAAATTTTTTATTTTGTGATTCAGATAGAGCATGCAATTTTAAGCAAATTTCTAATTTACTCCTATTATCAATTTTTCTTCGTTCTCTTGCTATCTTTATTTAAAAAAAAGAAGGCATCTAAGCTAAGGAGCCAGCCAATTCTTGGTTCAGAACCATGGACAGCACTTGTTTATTGGTGGGTGAATTTATCCACCAATCAGTAAGAGCAACCCAGGTTGTTCACCAAAAATGGTCCGGCATCTAAACCTACATTCTTGCTATTCAAATAAAGATACCAAGAGAATGAAGAAAATGTAATAATAGGAGTAAATTAGAAAGTTACTTAAAATTGCATGCTCTATCTGAATCAAGATTGAAAAAAAAATGGCTTTAGTGTCCCTTTAAGTATGTTTTTTTTTAATAACTTTATTTGTAGTAACAAGATTCATTACACACACAACAGATTCAAAAAGAATAGTACAGATACTTTGTCATTATCACAAAGTCAAAGTTTACAATGCATACAGAGAAATGCAGAAGATTACAATGTATATCAGTAAATGCAATCTTAAATATGCGTTCAATAACAGTATTTCCTGTGCTTTATTACCTCATATCTGCGGTGGTCAAGCCAAGATGTTTGTTATGAAGTGATCTGGATCTCTATTTTTCCCTTTTAAGTATGTTTTTAATGTAATTATAATTCAAATGAATTTGATAGTGTTTTATGGTACTGCAATAGGATATTGCCAAAATAAAAAATGCTTATTGAAAACAATCTACATAATATAAAAACATGAAAATGTATCCAAAGATAATTTTACTCTATTATAGTCTCAACAATAATAACTGATTGCTACTTTCAGTTTTGTCTACAAAGTCTCCATTTCATTCCTATCAATAGCAGCTGGTAGGACATTCTGTAAAGGTTTTAAATAAATTGTTGCTTCCTATGACAATAAATCTTTGCTCATTGTTTGTTGGCATTCTATTTTCCACAGGCTGTGCTTTAATTATTGCAAAGTACATTCTATTATCTCTCAGTACTCAATAAACACGGGTTAATGTGTTATAGGCTATATATAGAACTGAAAAGTATATAACAGCATTTCAGTATTAATGTTTTGAATGTACATTTGAATCATTTTGATCTCAATTAATTAATTGGCCTATTACAAAGCCTTACAATGCTCCAGACCATTAGCCTGGAAGAAGGGGTGACTTGGTGGGAAGTGCTGTCATATTAAAGGTTAAACTCTATGAACAGTAATTATTTCTTGAAATAAATCTGTATCTATTATCCCTGCAGTGAAAAAAAAGAAAGGGAATTGTAGTGTCAATAAAGTACTATTACAACAAATTTAAATTTTCTTATCTGAAAAATATTATATATAATTTTGGGTTATAGGTTACACCAAATGACAATGAAAAGTTTGCAAATAAAAATGACAAACATATTTTTTATGAAAAATTATAGGGAAATTATACACATTAATATTTTTATATAAATGGTTTAGTTAAACATAGTAAAAACAACTTTGCAATATATGTTTGGTATTTATGTTACACCCCTTTTCATGTAATTTTGCTTTTGAAATTGAGGCTTTTCTAATTATCAGACTACTCAAGGTTAACCCTGCTTTATATAGTTTGCTTATTGTTTATATTAACATAATTATAATGGGCTAGCCTTGTAAGCTGAAAATGTAAGACGTTCTCGGGCCAAGTGAGTGGAGGGTGGAGTTTGGCTATTAAAAAACTATTGCAGCAAACAAGTTGGTGTTAATTTGTGTAAAAATGTTTAGACTTGGCTGATATGTTATTCTATAATTACAAGGTGTTTACTGTCCCTATATGTGTAATGTATATTGTATAAGATATTATTCCAAAAAAGTAACTTATTATGTGTACTTTTTGTTTTACTAGAAGAAGAGTATGATATTAACAGTATAACTGAAACTTGGTGGTATGATTCACATGACTGGGTAGTTAACTTAGAGGGTTGCTTATTATTTAGGAGGGACAGGAGTAATAAAAGGGGAGTGGTAATTTGCATATATATTAAATCTGACCTTAAACCTACAATAAGGGAAGATATGTATGATGATACAGATGACAATGTAGGGACACTTTGTTTTAAAATAAAGAGTTGAGGAAAAATCCTAGGAACAAGCCCCCCAACATTACTAACATGGAGGGACATCAACTGCTAATGCAAATTGGAAAGGCTGCTAATAATAACAGTGCTATCATTATTGGAGCTTTTAACCACCCAAAAGAAAATTGGCCAATGAAAGAAGTAATAAAGTTAAGGGATATATATTTTTAAAAGTTCTCAAAGATACTTCATGTCACAATTAATAGAGGTGCAAACTAATAATAAAGCTGTGTAGGATTTAGTGATATCAAACAATATATAAATAATATCAAACATAGAAGTCAAAGACAATTTGGATAACAGTGATCATAACATGGTCGTGTTTGAAATCTTTTTCCATAAGCAGTGTTACAAGGGTTCAACCAAGACTTTTTTTTAAGAAAGCAAAATTCACGTATTTAAGGAAATTGTTAATTAGCATAAATTGGGAAAAATATTCTCAAATAAAAACACAGCGGATAAATGGATAACATTTACAACTTTGTTTAACAAATATGCACATCAACACATGATGTGGTTATAAGGTAAAATAAATAAATCTAAGACAATGTGGCTAAATAAAAAATGTGTTAAGAGAAATTAGGAAAAATGTAGAGTATTTAAATTATTCAAAGAGAACAACATTCCAAATATATAAGGAATGTAACAAAGCATGCAAAAAAGCAATACAATTAGCCAAAATTTAACATGAAAGATTAATTACAAAGGATTCTAAGTCAAACCCTAATAGGTTTTTAAGTATAAAAAGGGCAACAATCTAAGGCCTAGATTTAGAGTTTGGCGGTAGCCGTGAAAACCAGCGTTAGAGGCTCCTAACGCTGGTTTTAGGCTACCGCCGGTATTTGGAGTCACTCAAAAAAGGGTCTAACGCTCACTTTTCAGCCGCGACTTTTCCATACCGCGGATCCCCTTACGTAAATTGCGTATCCTATCTTTTCAATGGGATTTTTCTAACTCCGGTATTTAGAGTCGTGTCTGAAGTGAGCGTTAGAAATTTAACGACAAAACTCCAGCCGCAGAAAAAAAGTCAGTAGTTAAGAGCTTTCTGGGCTAACGCCGGTTTATAAAGCTCTTAACTACTGTACTCTAAAGTACACTAACACCCATAAACTACCTATGTACCCCTAAACCGAGGTCCCCCCACATCGCTGCAACTCGATTACATTTTTTTAACCCCTAATCTGCCGACCGCCAACTACGTTATCCTTATGTACCTCTAATCTGCTGCCCCTAACACCGCTGACCCCTATATTATATTTATTAACCCCTAATCTGCCCCCCACAACGTCACCGCCAGCTACCTACACTTATTAACCCCTAATCTGCCGTCCGCACGCCGCCGCCAGCTACATTATCCCTATGTACCCCTAATCTGCTGCCCTAACATCGCCGACCCCTATATTATATTTATTAACCCCTAACCTGCCCCCCACAACGTCGCCGCCACCTAACTTCAATTATTAACCCCTAATCTGACGACCGAATCTCGCCGCTATTCTAATAAATGTATTAACCCCTAAAGCTAAGTCTAACCCTAACACTAACACCCCCCTAAGTTAAATATAATTTTAATCTAACGAAATTAATTAACTCTTATTAAATAAATTATTCCTATTTAAAGCTTAATACTTACCTGTAAAATAAACCCTAATATAGCTACAATATAAATTATAATTATATTATAGCTATTTTAGGATTAATATTTATTTTACAGGTAACTTTGTATTTATTTTAACCAGGTACAATAGCTATTAAATAGTTAAGAACTATTTAATAGCTAAAATAGTTAAAATAATTACAAATTTACCTGTAAAATAAATCCTAACCTAAGTTACAATTAAACCTAACACTACACTATCAATAAATTAATTAAATAAAATACCTACATTTACCTACAATTAAACCTAACACTACACTATCAATAAATAAATTAAATACAATACCTACAAATAACTACAATGAAATAAACTAACTAAAGTACAAAAAATAAAAAAATATTTACAAACATAAGAAAAATATTACAACAATTTTAAACTAATTACACCTACTCTAAGCCCCCTAATAAAATAACAAAGCCCCCCAAAATAAAAAAATGCCCTACCCTATTCTAAATTACTAAAGTTCAAAGCTCTTTTACCTTACCAGCCCTGAACAGGGCCCTTTGCGGGGCATGCCCCAGAGAATTCAGCTCTTTTGCCTGTAAAAAAAAACATACAATACCCCCCCAACATTACAACCCACCACCCACATACCCCTAATCTAACCCAAACCCCCCTTAAATAAACCTAACACTAAGCCCCTGAAGATCATCCTACCTTGTCTTCACTATACCAGGTTCACCGATCCGTCCTGGCTCCAAAATCTTCATCCAACCCAAACGGGGCTGGCGATCCATCTTCCGGTGGCTGAAGAGGTCCAGAAGAGGGTCCAAAGTCTTCATCCTATCCGGGAAGAAGAGTAGATCTGGACCGGCAACCATCATCTTCCAAGCGGCATCTTCTATCTTCATCCGATGAGGACCGACTCCATCCTGAAGACCTCCACCGCGGACCCATCTTCATCCGGCGACATCCAACTGAAGAATGACGGTTCCTTTAAGGGACATCATCCAAGATGGCGTCCCTCAAATTCCGATTGGCTGATAGGATTCTATCAGCCAATCGGAATTAAGGTAGGAATATTCTGATTGGCTGATGGAATCAGCCAATCAGAATCAAGATTAATCCGATTGGCTGATCCAATCAGCCAATCAGATTGAGCTCGCATTCTATTGGCTGATCGGAACAGCCAATAGAATGCGAGCTCAATCTGATTGGCTGATTGGATCAGCCAATCGGATTGAACTTGATTCTGATTGGCTGATTCCATCAGCCAATCAGAATATTCCTACCTTAATTCCGATTGGCTGATAGAATCCTATCAGCCAATCGGAATTCGAGGGACGCCATCTTGGATGACGTCCCTTAAAGGAACCGTCATTCTTCAGTTGGACGTCGCCGGATGAAGATGGGTCCACGGTGGAGGTCTTCAGGATGGAGCCGGTCCTCATCGGATGAAGATAGAAGATGCCGCTTGGAAGATGATGGTTGCCGGTCCGGATCTACTCTTCTTCCCGGATAGGATGAAGACTTTGGACCCTCTTCTGGACTTCTTCAGTGGATGTCTAGCCCCCGCTTGGGTTGGATGAAGATATCGGAGCCAGGACGGATCAGTGTGATACCCAGTGAGGTGAAGACAAGGTAGGATGATCTTCAGGGGCTTAGTGTTAGGTTTATTTAAGGGGGGTTTGGGTTAGATTAGGGGTATGTGGGTGGTGGGTTGTAATGTTGGGGGGGGTATTGTATGTTTTTTTTTACAGGCAAAAGAGCTGAACTTCTTGGGGCATGCCCCGCAAAGGGCCCTGTTCAGGGCTGGTAAGGTAAAAGAACTTTGAACTTTAGTAATTTAGAATAGGGTAGGGCATTTTTTATTTTGGGGGTCTTTGTTATTTTATTAGGGGGCTTAGAGTAGGTGTAATTAGTTTAAAATTGTTGTAAGATTTTCCTTATGTTAGTAAATATTTTTTTATTTTTTGTAACTTAGTTCTTTTTTATTTTTTGTACTTTAGTTAGTTTATTTCATTGTAGTTATTTGTAGATATTGTATTTAATTAATGTATTGATAGTGTAGTGTTAGGTTTAATTGTAGATAATTGTAGATATTTTATTTAATTAATTTAATGATAGTGTAGTGTTAGGTTTAATTGTAACTTAGGTTAGGATTTATTTTACAGGTAATTTTGTTATTATTTTAATTAGGTAACTATTAAATGGTTATTAACTATTTAATAGCTATTGTACCTGGTTAAAATAAATACAAAGTTACCTGTAAAATAAATATATATCCTAAAATAGCTATAATATAATTATAATTTATATTGTAGCTATATTAGGATTTATTTTACAGGTAAGTATTTAGCTTTAAATAGGAATAATTTATTTAATAAGAGTTAATTAATTTCGTTAGATTAAAATTATATTTAATTTAGGGGGTTGTTAATGTTAGGGTTAGACTTAGCTTTAGGGGTTAATACATTTATTAGAATAGCGGTGAGCTCAAGTCGGCAGATTAGGGGTTAATAATTGAAGTTAGGTGTCGGCGATGTTAGGGAGGGCAGATTAGGGGTTAATACTATTTATTATAGGGTTAGTGAGGCGGATTAGGGGTTAATAACTTTATAATAATAGCGGTGCGGTCCGCTCGGCAGATTAGGTGTTAATAAGTGTAGTTAGGTGGAGGCGACGTTGTGGGGTGCAGATTAGGGGTTAATAAATATAATATAGGGGTCGGCGATGTTAGGGCAGCAGATTAGGGGTACATAGGGATAATGTAAGTAGCGGCGGATTACGAAGCGGCAGATTAGGGGTTAATAATAATATGCAGGGGTCAGCGATAGCGGGGGCGGCAGATTAGGGGTTAATAAGTGTAAGGTTAGGGGTGTTTAGACTCGGGGTACATGTTAGATTGTTAGGTGCAGACGTAGGAAGTGTTTCCGCATAGCAAACAATGGGGCTGTGTTAGGAGCTGAACGCGGCTTTTTTGCAGGTGTTTGGGTTTTTTTCAGCTCAAACAGCCCCATTGTTTTCTATGGGGGAATCGTGCACGAGCACGTTTTTGAGGCTGGCCGCTTGCGTAAGCAACTCTGGTATCGAGAGTTGAAGCTGCATTAAATATGCTCTACGCTCCTTTTTTGGAGCCTAACGCAGCCTTTATGTGGACTCTCAGTACCAGAGTTATTTTTATGGTGCGGCCAGAAAAAAGCCGGCGTTAGCTTTTCGGGTCGTTACCGACAAAACTCTAAATCTATCCGTAAGAAAATAAATATAGGAACATTAAAATGTAAGAAGCGTGGCATTATTAACAATGACAGGGAGAAGGCTGAGGTACTAAACCTGTTGTTTTCTTCAGTATACACACAAGAGGAACCAATGTGAAAGACACTGAAACAAACAAGAACATACAAGTACATACCAACACCTGAGCTCACTTTCAGATTCATTATCCTCCTCCATCTAAATTGTAGATGAACCTTGGAACTTATTTGATTTAGCTTTGTTATTTTTCCTCATGGACATATTGAATGTCAGGGGTGATAGGTTGTGACTCCTATATAGTAAGTAGTACGCAACCCGTGTAAAGAAATGCAGAGCTAAAAGGTGATGCCTACAGCCTTTGTGAAGTCAAGAGACAGCTTATTCCCCTATCATCTTCTTATTGTTACTTATATTTTCACGACCACATCCCCTCTATTCTGAACCCGCAAGGCTGTCTCACTCTATTCAACTATGTTTGCCTACCATTTTGTTTATTAAGTTGCTTGTCAAGGATTGGTGTCTTTTGTAGCATTATGAGTAAGCACCTTGTAGACAGTATCTGTCTACCTGAATATAAAATTGTGGCACTGTAGTGGGACTTTAATGTCAGCTTCTTTTCTTGTATGTCAGACTGCACAGTACTGCATATTTAGATACTCATCTTGAGACCCAATATATCATCTTACCCCAATCTGGGTGTGTATTCGTAAACTGCGTATCATGTAGGGGCTTTTATTGCTAGGTCCTGGACTGTCACTTCTCCCCAGGGCAGGTGTCCTCACTGGACGGAGAAGGAGAAAGGAATAGGGATATGACCCGCTGACATCAAGTTCAGCAGGAAATGAGAGGGATGTTACCAATCCCCTAGCTCTTTGCTGTAATATATGACCTTTAGTGGAGGGTTCAGATTACTTCTTTGTTTTGCCTTTATGGAAACTTAAACCCCTCATGTGTAGGTGCTTTGTCTGTGTTTATGGCCTAATAGCTAGAGTCTTTTCAGTTATGTCTCTCACTTGAATAAGCCTGTTATATTCAGCTTCCCAGGTGTTAATAGTAATGCTGCATACGGGTCATACCCTTACGTTTATGAACACTTGGGCTTTTTTACTTTATATCTGTGAGAGCCACCGTGTCGTATGGTTTATGATTGCTCCACATGGGAGGTTGCATCTATTACATGCAGCAGCTGCTGGTACAGTGTGTGGGCGGGTGTTTTACTTGGCTCTCTTAAACCCTCTCCAACTCTGCTCACCGTGATTTAGCCACTATCGAAGATGTAGTTGCCCCTACACAGGATAGCGTGGATGTGCTCCTGCTTTCCTCCCTGCCGCTTCTGCAGGCCTCAAGATGGCGGAGTCTCCGGCTACTGAATGCTCCCCATTGTAGCAAATCTTGTTGTTGCTCTTTGCTTCTCCAAAGCAAGTTCTCACTTGTCAGAGTGCTGATCCCCTGTAGAAGGTCCCTTCCGAGCACATCTGTGACCCCTCCGCTCTATCAGATCTCTCACTCCTGTGCCAGCTGTCTAGGGCACCGGAATAGAATGACAGGTCTCCATTAGTTTTCTCTGTCATTGCCCTTTAAGATTAGTTTAGTTCAGTAGCTCAGGGGATCCCCCAGGACTAAAGTCACTAATTTTCAGACTCTATATACTGTTTATATATTAGTTAGCTACGGAGCTCCACAGAACTGATACTTCTTCCTCATATCATGTTCTTTTAAGGGAATTTAGAGCTGTTATAGCCAAACCTCTACTCTTAATTTTTCGAGACTCGTTATCCTCAGGCATAGTACACTAGGATTGGTGTTAAGCTGATGTGGTGTTGCTTTTTAATAAGGGAAGCAGGGCTGCTCCAGGAAGCTATAGACTAGTTAGTCTGACATAGTGAGCAAGATACTTGAAGGGATTATAAGGGATTAATTATATTAATGAGTATATTCATGTAAACAAGATTATGAAATCAGCATTGTTTAATGAGAAACGGATCATGTCAAACTAATTTAATTAGATTCTAAAGTAAAGTAAGTAAAAATATAGATAATGGGGAATCAATTGATACAGTGTTACACAAGAGATTGTTGTACAGAATGAAGGGACTGGGAATAGCTGAAAGTGTTAGCAATAAGTAATAGTAAATGGATCATACTCAGATTGGTCAAAGGTAATCAGTGGAGTCATCCAGGGATCAGTACTGGGCACTGTTTTCATTAATATTTTTATTAATGACTTGGAGCAAGGATTAAATAGCAACATCTCTTTTTTTGCAGATGATACAAAGTTGTTTAATATAATGAGGTTAGTGCAGGATGAAATTGATTTGCAAGTACATTTACAAAAATCGGAAGAATGAGCTGGTAAATGGAATATGAGACTTAATATTTGAAAAAGTTCTACATTTTTTAAGTAAAAATAAGCAAGCAACCTATTATTTAAATGGGACTAGACTTAGTAAAACAGAAGAGGAAAGGGTTTAGGGAGTACTTATAGATAACAAGCTAAAGATGGGTTCACAATGCAGTGGCTACTAAGGCTAATAAGACACTAGCATTGATGCAAGGGAGGAAAGCATAATTATTTCCCTATATAAATCAATGGTAAAATCTCACCTTGAGTGGGAAGTGCAGTTCTGGGTACCAAAATAAAAAAAGACAATGCAGAGTTAGAAAATGTTTAAAGAAGGGCCACAAAACTAATAAGGGGAATTGAGAATTTAAATTATGAGGAGAGGCCAGCCAAAATTTCCTCTAGGTTTCTCTAGATAAAAGGCACTTGAGAGGTAATATTATTACTTTATATAAATATATTCAAGGCTCATATACAGATTTAAAGGAAGTTCTGTTTATTCCAAGGAAATTGTTTGTGACAAGACGTCACAATTTAAGCCCAGAGAAAAGGAAATGTAATTGAAAGTAAAACGGTTGACCTTAGGTCTACAAAGATGCAGTGTGATATGCCCACCAATGAATTGCGTATTGTAATCTTTAAAATATCAAGTGGTGCAAATAACAAAAGATGCAAATGACAAGAGTGTTATTACACAAATAAATACACAATTTTAAATACAATGTACAATACACAATGACATAAAATGCAAATCTTATATGGAAGTGAGATCCAATGGTATCCAAAAAACCTTATCGTGGATGGATAGACATTAAAAAACAATAAAAAACAATAACTGTGGAATGTCCAATAATAACAGAGTGTCCAAATAATAATGTGTCCAACAATGAAGAAAATTAGTGTTTTTGTATCCCAATAGGTGTAACTGTTAAACCGGTAATAAAAAAATACAATGGAACAGAAAAAAATTATAAAAAACTTGATGAATGGTGTGGTGTACACCAAAAAATGTGAAAATAAATGCACTTAAATGTGAGGAGTTGGAGATAAAATTAATAACAAAAACATAAATTGTAAAAAAAAATTATGAAAAAATGGTGATGTTACAAACATAAAAAAATAATAAAAAATTAAAAAATGATTGATTCGGATATGGATTGTATCCACAAATTGTATCCAATGAACTTTATCCAATATTGAATAGTCTTACAATTCCATGATGTAAAATAGATATTACTTTAGTGGTTTAAGATATTTTCCCATATGATCTTCAAATAAAACTTCAATGTAAAGGAGTGATCGATATCCTATGCCCTATAAGAGATAGATGACATAGTGCAATAATGATAAAAAAAATTTGAGTAAAAGGTAGAATGCTTATCTGAGTGAGAGCCTGAGCCGTTTGCAAGAAAAAACTAATGTCTACGTGTTTCGGTCTTTAACAAGACCTTTTTCAAGACTGGCAATGGCTGTGTGGAAAGTGTCTCCTTATAAAAGAGATAATGGCCAATAGCTTACTTGTGTTTGAGCGCCAAAAGTTTTTTCGTCAAAACGGAAGTGTCTTTTCATCACTTCCGGTTTCGGTTGTTTCTGGCCGTGATATAATATCTGGTATAAGTAACATCCGGAATAGCAAAACAGTTTTACTTTTACTTTGGCTTTTTCGAGAGCTAGTTTTTTTATATATATATATTGGGTAAGAATTGTAGAATATTAATCGGTTATGTGAATATGCAAATATACATTGCTTCTGTATTTGCATTTTGTGAAGATCTTAAATAAAGAACGTATATAGAATACCTTATATTAAAGGTGACTTTAAAAAATAATTTGGCTTTATGGTCTCAGATTGTCAATCAAAATATTTAGGATTTTACACATATTACACTTTATTAACATATATTATTTGATAAAAGATTTTGATAGAATTTTTTTTATAAAAAAGCATATATTATTAGATGCCTTGAACGATCGGTCCAGAGAGGTTATATTCTTTTGATGGTCATTCTTTTTAAATCTCTATGTCTGTTTATTCAGCATCCTCATATGACATACATATAGTGTAATGTATATGCTTATACAGACTGAATGTTTTGAGTTTTCATGATGACTTTTCAGTTGGAGGATCCATTGTGTGACAGTCCATGATAATTTTTATGTTAGACTTTATATTAGGTGGAAGATCTCAGTGTTACTGTTAAGCACTTTAGGGAAGATGCAATCTAAATTGAAAATCCATTTAGATTCGATTTTCAATAGCTGTTTTTCAAAGTCTCCCCCTCTCCAGTTTTTTTTCAGTTTGCATATGCCCATATATTTGAGGCTCTTACTGCTACTATTATGGACTTCTTTAAAGTGTCTGTATAGAGGAATATAACATGGGAAGAAGTCTTTCAGTTGTGTGCCCATCACACTTTTCTGTGCGTTGTGTTGTTTCATAGGTACACTTGGGGCAATAATGCTTTTTAGATTTTTGGTCTTCCTGTAAATGAATTTAGGGACTTCACTTAGATTACTAACGATTACATTATCCTCTTTTAGGAAGTGCCAATGTTTTTTTATAATCCTTTCTATAAGGAACCTATTTTCACTGTATTCATTTATAAAAGGCACTTCTATTCTCAGATTTACCTTATTTTCTTTGTCTTTATATCTGAGTAGTGTCTCCCTTTCTATATATTCAACTTCCTCTATGGCTTTATTGATGGTATCGTCTTTGTACCCCCTTTCTAGGAACCTTCCCTTTAGGATCCTTGACTGTTCCCTCCATTTTTCATTATCAGAGCAGTTCTTTCTGATCCTCATAAGTTGGCCTTTGGGCATATTGGCCTTCCATCTATAATGATGGCAGCTGGTTTGATGTATATAGTTGCTGCAATCAACTTCTTTGAAGTAGGTGGATGTCATAACTGTTCCTTTAGATATATTAATCGCCAAATCTAGGAAGTTAATATTAGTATAGCTAAACTCATGTGTGAATTTTAAATTCATAATGTTACTATTCATCACATGAATAGTATGTTGTAGGTCTTCAATGGATCCTTTCCAAACTATCAAAATGTCATTTATATATCTTTTATAGAGAACCAGGTCTGCGCCAGCTGGATAGGAGTCCCAGAATATCTCCTCCCATTTGCCCATATACAAGTTTGCATAGCTGGGCTTAAACCTGGTCCCCATCCCTGTTCTACATATTTGATTGTAGAATTTCCCTCCATTGTTAAAATAATTATGTGTTAAGATATATAGAATGCCATCTAGAATGAACTCTCTCTGTTCCAGACATATTTCCTGGTCTTTCTCCAAAAAATATCTTAATGGTTTCTATCCCTAAGTCATGAGGGATGCTTGCATATAGAGCAGTGACATCATATGTTGCTAAAATATAGTTGTCGTCCCATTCAAGATACAGTGTCTGTATAGAGGAATTTCCCCCCACATCGCTGATCGGAACAGCCAATAGAATGCAAGCTCAATCTGATTGGCTGATTGGATCAGCCAATCGGATTGAACTTGATTCTGATTGGCTGATTCCATCAGCCAATCAGAATATTCCTACCTTAATTCCGATTGGCTGATAGAATCCTATCAGCCAATCGGAATTCGAGGGACGCCATCTTGGATGACGTCCCTTAAAGGAACCGTCATTCGGCTAGTAGGCATCGGGAGAAGAGGATGTTCCGCGTCGGATGGAAGATGATGGCTCCCAAAGAAAGATGATTGAAGATGCCGTTGATAGAAGACTTCATCCGGATCATGGACCTCTTCAGCTCCCGCTTGGATGAAGACTTCATCCGGATCATGGACCTCTTCAGCTCCCGCTTGGATGAAGACTTCAGCCGGATCATGGACCTCTTCAGCCCCCTGCTTGGGCTTGGATCAGGACATCGGAGGAGCGCTTCAGGACGGATCGGTGAACCTGGTATGGTGAAGATAAGGTAGGAAGATCTTCAGGGGCTTAGTGTTAGGTTTATTTAAGGGGGTTTGGGTTAGATTAGGGGTATGTAGGTGGTGGGTTGTAATGTTGGGGGGGGGGGGTATTGTATGTTTTTTTTTTTACAGGCAAAAGAGCTGAACTTCTTGGGGCATGCCCTGCAAAGGGCCCTGTTCAGGGCTGGTAAGGTAAAAGAGCTTTGAACTTTAGTAATTTAGAATAGGGTAGGGCATTTTTTATTTTGGGGGTCTTTGTTATTTTATTAGGGGGCTTAGAGTAGGTGTAATTAGTTTAAAATTGTTGTAATATTTTTCTTATGTTTGTAAATATTTTTTTATTTTTTGTAACTTAGTTCTTTTTTATTTTTTGTACTTTAGTTAGTTTATTTCATTGTAGTTATTTGTAGGAATTGTATTTAATTTATTTATTGATAGTGTAGTGTTAGGTTTAATTGTAGGTAATTGTAGGTATTTTATTTAATTAATTTAATGATAGTATAGTGTTATGTTTAATTGTAACTTAGGTTAGGATTTATTTTACAGGTAATTTTGTAATTATTTTAACTAGGTAACTATTAAATAGTTCTTAACTATTTAATAGCTATTGTACCTGGTTAAAATAATTACAAAGTTGCCTGTCAAATAAATATTAATCCTAAAATAGCTATAATATAATTATAATTTATATTGTAGCTATATTAGGATTTATTTTACAGGTAAGTATTTAGCTTTAAATAGGAATAATTTATTTAATAAGAGATAATTAATTTTGTTAGATGTAAATTATATTTAATTTAGGGGGGTGTTAGTGTTAGGGTTAGACTTAGCTTTAGGGGTTAATACATTTATTAGAATAGCGGTGAGCTCCAGTCGGCAGATTAGGGGTTAATAATTGAAGTTAGGTGTCGGCGATGTTAGGGAGGGCAGATTAGGGGTTAATACTATTTATTATAGGGTTAGTGAGGCGGATTAGGGGTTAATAACTTTATTATAGTAGCGCTCAGGTCCACTCGGCAGATTAGGGGTTAATAAGTGTAGGCAGGTGGAGGCGCCGTTGGGGGGGGCAGATTAGGGGTTAATACATATAATATAGGGGTCGGCGATGTTAGGGCAGCAGATTAGGGGTACATAGGGATAATGTAAGTAGCGGCGGTTTACGGAGCGGCAGATTAGGGGTTAATAATAATATGCAGGGGTCAGCGATAGCGGGGGCGGCAGATTAGGGGTTAATAAGTGTAAGGTTAGGGGTGTTTAGACTCGGGGTACATGTTAGAGTGTTAGGTGCAGACGTAGGAAGTGTTTCCGCATAGCAAACAATGGGGCTGCGTTAGGAGCTGAACGCGGCTTTTTTGCAGGTGTTAGGTTTTTTTTCAGCTCAAACAGCCCCATTGTTTTCTATGGGAGAATCGTGCACGAGCACGTTTTTGAGGCTGGCCGCTTGCGTAAGCAACTCTGGTATCGAGAATTGAAGCTGCGTTAAAAATGCTCTACGCTCCTTTTTTGGAGCCTAACGCAGCCTTTATGTGGACTCTCAATACCAGAGTTATTTTTATGGTGCGGCCAGAAAAAAGCCGGCGTTAGATTTTCGGGTCGTTACCGACAAAACTCCAAATCTAGCCGTAAGTATTTGGGCACTGAAGACACCAGTTGGCTAAGTTTAGCTAGCAGAATTTTCCCCAATTCATCCATTATGCATCTCTTTAGCTGAACAACTGTACGGGAGCTTTGTTTCCTTATTTTGAGCTTCATAATGTGCCACACTTTCTCAATTTTGAGAAAGGTCAGAAATGCAGGCAGGCCATGCTAGCACCTGCACTCTCTGCTTACGCCACCATGTGCTTGTAGTCCAGGCAGAATGTGTTTTGGCATTGTCCTGCTGGAAAATGCAGGGATGTCCCTGGAAAAGCAAAACATCTGGATGGCAGCATATGTTGCTGCAAAATATATACATATCTTTCTGCATTAATAGTGCCATCACAGATGTGCAAGTTACCCATGCTATGGGCAGTGACACAACCCATACCATGACAGACGCTGGTTTTTGGACCTGACCTTGATAACAGCTTGGATGGTCCTTTTTCTTTTTGGCCCGAAAAACACAATGACTGTTTTTTCCAAAAACTATTTGAAATATTGAGTCATCAGACCATAAAACATGATTACACTGTGGTACTGTGCATCTCAAATAAGACCGGGCCCAGAGAAGTCTGCAGCGCTTCTGGACTGTGTTGATGTATGGCATCTGCTTTGCATAGTAAAGCCTTAACTTTCATCTGTGGATGCAGCAGCGAATGGTGTTGACTGACAAAGGTTTATCAAAGTATACCCAAGCCCATTTCAGGATATCCATTACAGACTCATGACAGGTTTTGAGACAGTGACATCTGAGGGACCGGAGGTCACATGCATTCAGAAGTGGTTTTCGGCCTTGCCCTTTATGCATCAATATTTGACCAGATTCCTTGAATCTTTTAATTATATTGTGCACTGTACAAGATGAAATGCCCAAAATCCTACTGATTTGGCTTTGGGGAATGTTGTTCTCAAAGGGCTCCATGTACAAAGCAGCGAGATATGCTCTGGAGCCCTTGCAGGGCAGGTTCGCATATGCAAGCCTGCTTCCCGCAATGTAAGACCGCTGTTTCTTACACCCTACGCCACCTCTAAGGTGGTGAGGGAAAATAACAGAGTGCTCACTCTCTGTGATTGACAGCCCCTTGAGTTGATCTACAAACAGGGGATAGCAGTGGAGTTAGGAAATGTTAGTGTAGGTTGTATGCTTCCCTGAATAGTACAGTGTTTAGGGAGCACTTGAAGCTTTCAAAACTAGGGGAGAGTCTTGTGGAGCAAGGCAGAGAGTTCCACAAGATGGGAGCCAGTCTGAAGAAGTCTTGTAAACGGGAATATGAGGAGGTAACAAGAGAGGAGGAGAGGAGGAGATTGTGGGCAGAGCAAAGGGGTCAGGATGGAGATTATCTGGAGACAAGATCTGAGATGTAGGGGGGAGCAGTGCAGCTGAGGGCTTTGCATGTCAGAGTGAGAATTTTGTGTTTAAGCCTGGAGGCAAGAGGAAGCCAGTGAAGGGATTGGCAGAGAGTTGCAGCAGATGAAGAGTGACGTGTAAGGAAGATGAGCCTGGCAGAGGCATTCATTATGGATTGTAAAGGAGCTAGGTGGCAGATAGGAAGACCAGAGAGGAGGGAGTTGCAGTAATCGAGGTGGGAAAGGATGAGAAAGTGGATTAGAATCTTATTTTTTTTCTTGTGAAATAAATTACTAATTTTAGAGATGTTTTTAAGGTGGAAGCGACAGGCTTTAGCCAAGGACTGATTGTAAGGTGTGAAAGAAAGATCTGAGTCAAATGTGACATTGAGCATTTGGGGTAGAGGTAATGATGGAGTTATTAACAGTTATAGAGGAGTTGGGGGTGGAGATTTTTGAAGAAGGGAATGTAGGGAGCTCCGTTTGGAGAGATTTAGCTTAAGGTACTGAGAGGACATCCAAGATGAGATATGAGAAAGACAGTTAGTGACACAGGTTTGCAAGGAAGAAGATAGGTCTGGTGCAGAGAGATAGATTTGGGTGTCATCAGCATACAAATGGTATTGAAACCCTTGGGACTTTATTAAGGAACCTAAGGATGATGTGTAGATTGAGAAGAGAAGGAGACCAAGGACAGAGCCTTGCGGTACCCCAAAAGAAAGTGGTAGCAGGGCAGAGGATGCCCCAGAGAAGGCTACACTAAAGGTACGGTTAGACAGATAGTAAGAGAACCACGAGAGAGCTGTGTTGCAAATGCCGAAGGATTGAAGGGTTTGGAGCAAAAGAGGGTGGTCAACAGTATCAAAGACTGCAGACAGATGAAGGAGGATAAGCAGAGAGAAGTGGCCTTTGGATTTTGCTGTAAGTAGGTCATTGGTAACCTTAACAATTGCTGTCTCAGTGGAGTGATGGGGGCAAAATCCAGATTGCAGTGGGTCAAGGAGGGAGTTTATGTAAGTAAATGGTATAGATGTACATATACTAGCTTTTTGAGAAGCTTTGAAGCAAGAGGAAGTAGGGGAAATAGGGTGGTAGTTGGATGGGGAGGTTGGGTCGAGAGAAGGTTTTTTGAGGATAGGTGTGACCAGTGTGTGTTTAAGAGATGAAGGAAATATACCAGTGCTGAGGGAGAGGTTGAAGATGTGTGTGAGTATAGGGGTTAGGGTAGAAGAAAAGGCGGGGAGTAGCTGTGAGGGGATGGGGTTGAGGGGACAGGTAGTGAGGTGAGAGGATAGTATAAGGGCAGAAACCTCATCTTCTTTAACAGGGGCAAAAGAGATACATTTATAGCTATGCAGGTTTTGGATGATAGTGAGGTTTTAAGGGAGTTTGAGACCGGTAGCATGTTGAGAGCTGATTTCATTTCTGATGGAGTCTATTTTGTTATTGAAGTAATTACACAATTACACAATTATTAAACAATTTCCTCATCTGTTTCACATTACCTTCTTATTTCAACTTGTTACATCGCTATTAGTCCTAAAATGCCCCTGTCCCAACTTTTTTGGAATGTGTTGCAGTCATCAGATTTGAAAAGAGTGTATATTTTAAAAAATACATTCAATTCACAAAGTAAATAATTAAATAATGTGTTAATAATGTGTTTTCAATATAGTACATGGTGAATTGAATTGTCAAATGACTCTTTTTGTTTGTCTTTTTACATTTTCCATACTGTCCCAACTTTTTGGAATTGGGGTTGTACATAATAATATATAATTCCTGTTTAAAAACATATTACCATTTGTTTCTACAAAATTCTTTATGAAAGTTGTCCTGCATTTTGTAGATAGTCTTTATTTATTGCTTTTGAATAAGAATTATAAATTTGTTTTAATGTATACGTTATTACTGGGGAATAACACTTTGAAATACAATCAACAAAACATGCAATATTTACATTTGTTCACATACAGTACACAGCATGTTTACTGTGATATTACAAATGTATTCATGTTAATATTGTTTACACGTGGCAGGCTACAGTAGGGTCAGTCTCAAGACTTAATTTAGTCTACCTGTAAATATGTTTATGTAAAAGTATTGCTTCATTAATTAACCACCTTATTCAGCCTTAAAGCCTCATTACCATTAACCACTGAGGTTCCTATTACAGACCATTAGAATAAATATGTGGAAATGTTCCATAATTGGACTTTTATTTTACTTTTCTTTGTTAATATTCTTGTTTCATTACAACAAGTTTAATTTGCACTACATACATATTCACCAATACTTTGTAGGGAGAGAATGCAGGAGCAGGATTTGAATCCATCAGAAAACACATTCAAGCTTTTTAAAAGAATCTGAGATGGTTTGTAATAGGGGCCCCAGTGTTAAATAGTAATGATGATTTGAGAGTGGACACTGCATTACTTTTTTTTGGCATTGTATTGTAAAATCAGTTTCCCCTTAATAAGGGTACAGAGTATAAAATGTATGTGATAATATTCCATTGATTTATTATTGTATATTATATAGTTGTTTTTGTTAATTGAAGGCGCAATCCATTGTTCTCAAGCAAATGCCCATATAAATAGGCTGAGTCTGCAGGAATTGCAGATCTCCTAATATTATCTCGTTTAGGCCTACTTATATCTATCTAAATTTACACATGGTCAAATCTAAGGACTGATGATCTAAAGTTCACTGGACTGGCAAGGTTATTGAAGAATGCTTGCAAGTACTTCTATTTCCCTGGTGGAATTATCTAGAGACACTTTTAACCCTGAAAACAGTGTATCTCGCTTTGGGAAGGAGATGTATACATTACAAAAGTGTACAGTGAAAATAATAATTTTAGAAATACAAAACAATTAATTGAACCATTCACACAAAAATACAAAGGAAACAATCATATTGTTAAAATGCACTAAAAATCGTAACAAAATTGTTCACCAAAAATTGATTTTTTTATTTAAAACTAAATTTGGATGTAATTTACACAGGAATAAATCATATTAAATATGCACAGCGTAAATTGTCTTTTATTATAAAACGGTCTGAACATGGGCGTTCCATGGGCATGTGTGAAATTGTCTCTCAAATCCAAGCGTAATTATCTCAACATTTCTGCCCCACAGATCTCACTTTTTTTTCTTGCAACTTAAAAACTGGTGAGCTTTTATCATAATACTCAAAACACTAATTACTCTGAAAGGAAAACCTAAGCATACGAAAATAACAGTGATTTCAAGGTACAGTGCACTGAAAACAGCATATTTTGATTTGTATTTGGATTAATATTAAAGTTTAAACAAACCCTGGGTATTACCTGTATACTTCGTCCTCCATTGTAAATTTTTACATAGCAGAGAGCACTCATCATTTCTATAGGAGACAGCTCACCACTCACAGGGTAAGCCTCTATTCTTTGATAATTGAACCAAGAGTGGCCCTGCAAGGCTAAACATGGTTTTTCCCATTTTTTCTTGCAAACTTTTTGTCATCTGACCCTTAAGCCCTGATATTCAAAACCTCTCTGCTCAGGTGAGATATTCTAAAATGATTCTCCAACACTGTGAGATTCCTAGTAAAATATTCAAAAGGCTGATTTTGCTTTACTTCTTCCATAGGTCTTCCCTGCATTTCTACATGTGAAGGAGAGACAAACCCAGTGCAATATAGTACTGCATGACTGCATTTACACTTTGTGCTTTCTATTTATATCACTTTACATTTCAGAATCAATTTTATTATATTTAAATGTTGTACTTTCTATTTTGTATTTTAATAGTGTATTTAGGATTGTGATTTTGCAGATTCTGATTATGCCTTCACAGTTTCTGTGTAACTTTAACAAATTAGTCTCAAACTTTGTATATTTATGTGTATCTTTGTGTATTTATGTGTATATTTTACTAATTTTATTGCAAATGCATGTATTTTATTTAAATTAAAACTGAAATGCATCAGTTACTTTCTATGGGCCAGATAATCAAACAATTTCTAGTTTGGAGATCAATTATATTGTGCTGACTTCACAGAGGCAGAACTCACTGAATTTTCTAAGAAAAGGGGAGAAACCTGGAAATCCCAGAGAGATGAGTGATGCCTTTCATAGAAAATAATGAAGCTCTCTGAGATACAAAATTCCACATGGGAGAGCAAGATAACTGGAGAATCCCTAATGTAAACGCTCCATTTGCATCAATTACAAATTAAAATGAAATGTTTTACTAAAATCTAAATTGCTTTTTTCTATATTTTAGTATATATTACTTTGCTGTTAGTTAAAAGGATATTGTGAATTTTGAGCAAACATCCCCTGCATACATCTGGTGAGACAAATCAATGAGACCAGCGTGTTTAAAATGCTTACAAAATTTCTCAAAACTTTTGAGAGAGCTTCAGACATACCCTAGGAGTCCCCCTGCTCAGCCCAGGGAACTGCCCTGTCACTCGCACTTTCTGAATCTGTCAGTTTTAGTTTACAATGGAGCAAATACAAAGTGCAATGTAATTTTTAAAAGATACACAGAAATATACAAAATATAATTCTAATTTGTTAAAGTAACACAGAAACTTTCAAAACATAAGCAGCATTTGTAAAATCATTGCTGGATCTAAACCCAAATGTGTTAAAATATAAAGAAAAAAGTGCAAAGCTTCTTTTTTTGTTTGTTTAATTGTTTTTATTAAGTTTTTAAAACAGGAGTACAGAGAATGCAAAGTGCAAAGCTTTAAATCAATAATACTGAAAAGACCCGCTCCGAAATGTAAAGAAATATGTGAGCCCTGGAGGAGTGCCTACTGCAGAGGGGCATATGACCCTAGCGTAGGTCCAGGAAAGTAGATGAGTGGTTAGGAGGTAGATAGGAGGGGCCTGGGAGAAGGTTACATAAGAGTGGGTTGTGTCCTGAAAAGAGCGCCAAGATCAGTCTGCAAGGTCCATGGGGGAAGAAGCTCCCTCCCTCTCTTTAGGTTGAAGTGAAGAAATGTTGCAGCAGTTGGGAGGAGTGCTTGCCTGGGGGGATAGCAGTTATGGGTACCTCCTGGATGGGCAGGAGAGAGGTTGATGGGTAATGTGTTGGAGAATGGAGAATATGGGACTGCTATGGGCAAGCCTTGTGTTTGGGTTTAAGCATTGTTTATTTATGACTGGTTATAAATATGTTTATAAATTAAAGCTGCAGCCTTTGTACCCCATGTTGGTGTTGTGTCGTTATTTAGATAAGTACTGAGTGGAAGGATCATAAATTTCAAAGCACAAAGTTTAAGTGTAACAAACCTATTATATCATGCAGTGCTATATTACACTGGCCTTGTATGTCCTTCAGATACAGAAATGAGATAGATCTTGCAGTGCTGGAGAGTTCTGCCCTTTTTCTTTTGAGCATTTAGTGAGCTCAGCCCCTATGAAGTCTGAACTACAATTTCTCTACAAGCTGGGGAATCCTTATATCATCAGGGTCTAAGTCTTATGATCCATTAGAAAATATTCAAGCCACACACACAATATCACAGGAGGATTTGGTTAGAAAATGAGAAAAGATGTTTCAAGCTTTTTCCAAGGTGGTGTTACATTGGATTTAACAGACCATTACTATAGCAAAAGATACACATGATGGCTAACTGATTTACAAGAAATACAGAAAAATACAACATGTAAAGTATAGAATATAACTAATAATAACTAATAATAATAATATAGAAAATACAACTTTATATACAACATTCCAATTTACTTCTATAATCAAATTTGCTTAATTCTTTAGATATCCTTTGTTGAAGAAATATCAATGCACATGGGAGAGCCAATCATAGGAGGCATCTATGTGCAGCCACCAATCAGCAGCTACTGAGCCTATTAAGATATGATTTTCAACAAAGGTTATCAAGAGAATGAAGTCAATAAGTTAGTAGAAATACATTAGAAAGTTGTTTAAGATTGCTCTTTCTAAATCATGAAAGAAAAAATGTGGGTTTCAGGTCCCTTTAACTTGATTGATACAATTGTTTTTTTAATTGCCAAACTCTCTCTTCCACTTGTCTTATTTGGAGACGTAATTATGGACTTATTACTAATGTATACATGGCATGCAATAGTCAATTTGTTAGCAAAACTTGAATTGTTTTATAGTATATCTTAGTACCATATGATATTTGATAAGCACAGTTAGGGACAGATATTTAACAGGATCAGGCTTGTGATGTCTGCAGCCTGTACTCCATGTCTCTCTATTGGGAAACCCATTTTTTTTTAATTACTTGAAAAAGGGGCAAAAAATTAATACAAATATAGTGCAAAGTTCTTTTTATTACACATAGGTAAACAGTGTGCATTACAATCTCAAGGTGTTTCAAGACCTTTTAATTAAAAAGCATGTGTGGCATTTCAATATTATTTACTAGCAAGTAGGATTAATAGAACAAAAATTCAAGTATACTTCTCCTTTACTTAGCAAACTAGTACAGAAAATAATTGTATACTTTCTGTTTTTTACTTTTTTTCAAGCATCCTTTTTTGGTAGTTGAATATAAGATCTCAAAGGAAAAGGTTGTATAGAGTTTAATGCAATAATTTCCTGTTGTTTGTGTTTACGTACAAGTAGATAAAGCCTTTAATTTCCTTAGTATTGTGTATTTTAGTGAGAACTTAAACATTGGCTTTAATAAAAGCTCACTGTAGTTGAATACATATTATAGCTGCATCATAGTGCTGACATAAGTAAATACTATTTTTCAGACACATTACTTTTGGCAGCAACAGTAGATTATGTTGAAAAGTAATATGATATGATGTATATTCTAATGTCCTCAGTAAGTTGTTCAAATGGGTTAATGCAATGATATAAGCAGTTTTAAAATTTGGTGAAAATGAATCCACTAGGAAAAAAACTGTTTGGTAATTATTTTCTATCAACATCATACCACGTAAATTTGTCAGATATTTATTGCCCAAGCACTGGCAAATGCTATATCAGCCTTTCACAAAACACTTTTTATATCAAACAAACAGATACACAACCGGCAGAGAAGTGCCTAGCTGGTATTAGTAAGAGGCACCAAACAAAATAATGTGATGTATATATAAAATACTCAAAATAGTGTAATATATGTGTTGAGTGATCAACCAAATAATATAGTAATAAAATAATATAATAATCTAACTAATACCAAAATATAAAAATAGTCTAATCGGAGTGATATCATACAAAATCAATACATTTAACCTAAAAATCTCCCATAGTAAAATATATATATATGTGGTCATGCCATCAAAATATCATAAAATATCAAATGTAAAAATAACTTCAAGGAGTTAAATAATTAGTGGTAGTCCCAATGATAATATGTGCAGTGTAAAAAGTGTCCAAAGTATAAATAGATGAAGAGTTCCAAATATCCAGGCTGCTCCTCTGGTGTGTTACGCCACAACACGGTCACAGTATCCTAGAAAACAAAACATAGAGGGCGCCACAAAGTGCAGGTTATGCGAGAAGGATCCAAAAGATATATATAGCCAAATTGCTACTCACGTGATGTAATGCACATTCGTGCAATATGGGCAAGCCGGAACCAAAAGTCGTCCGGCAGACACTCAGGCAGTACACAGGAAAATCCTGAAGTTAGGAGATTGTAGTTCTTTGATTGACACAAATACACCTTATCCCACCAGGGGGGATCTGGAGGTAGAGGGTATCCCTTAGGAAATAGCCGGGTAATCAAAGAGGATGGCCAATCATGTAGCCAATAGTTACACTGTAGTAGATATTGTAGTGCACAGTCCACCAAAAATTATATAGTGTAGCAGCAAGTAAATTAATGAAAATAATTTATTTAAAACAGGTTAAAAAGCAACGCGTTTCTCCGTGTCACAGCACGGTTTCAACAGGCTGTATCTATGTGGCGCCCTCTATGTTTTGTTTTCTAGGATACTCTTTATATCAGTTTTCACACAAGTTTTCTAAAAGTATTTTTCAAGACTTTATGGTCTCACTTAACTATACAATGCATATCAAACATAATTTTAATTTATTAAAGAAACGTGGATTCAATGGCACTACCTGGTAAATATAGTGACTGCACCCTAAGTAGAATAATAGCTCTATGTCTTATCATATAATAGAGTAGAAGGTGCTGTGTATTAAACAAACTGAGAACAAATGAAAGATTGAATACAACAATCATAAAAGATACACTTAAAGCACTCAATGCAGACACCTGGTGATTAAATCAGGTATATATGGATCCAAAAGGGGGGAGACCAAGAGGGATTTCACTGACTATCAAGTTAAAATATAACTTTTATTAAACACAATAAAATGGGAATTAAAATACTGGGATGTGCAATTAAAAATAAAAAGCTAGAAAGGATTGAAATTCAGTTAACTCGGTTTGAGTACCCAAAGTTGGAGTATGTAGTATCTTATTAAAGACCACAATAAGTGTGTAAAAGGGTATCAGTGTGATTGGTGTGAACATAAGCTGAGTACAGTGCTTAAAAAAGAAATAGATTCTTGGTGTGGTAACAGTGTTACCTATATTAAGCACAATGTACCTAGATGTAGATACTACAAAGAGGGGTGTAACCACCTGTTTGCAATATACAGTATATGAAATCTAGTAACAATTCTCTAATGAACCGCTTATAAGATGTCAAAAATCTTAAGGTATAGAAACAGAGTCAAATACTTATGTCTAGTTAGTATTAGTAGGAGACAGAGTAGAGTTAAAGTCACATTTGGTACACAGTAATATGATCTCCAGAGAAATAAAGATATATAGTTTGCTCTGAATACTGAGAATAAACCCTGTGACACTATCACACTCAAGTAGAAAAAATTAAGTAGCGGTAGTTGTAGTTTTGAACAGACAGTTGAGACTGTACTTGATTATAATTAATTCAACACCTGATATAGTATCTATTGTATTGTATCATGTACTACATATCACAACTCTTGTCGCAGAAACAACAGGAACACTACAGTGCACATAATTCCACTCTTGACTGCGTTCTGTAAAGAAACAAAAAGGAAGAGGTCGCTCTGGTGCAGAAAATCCTTGGATACAAAGTATAGTATACTAAAGTGGAAATGTGATACTCACAAAGATACTTGCACATGCAGTGCAATAACAGATGAGCCGAAGCTTCAGAGCCGCTCGGCTGACTCGCTAGGGATACCGCAGCTGTTCACTAAGTAAGCATATAACCAACGGTCCAAAGTATTGAAGGAATTATCCTGTAATAAAAAATAGATACCGCCCTTGGTGCAGATAAACGCAGATACGGAACACACACACAGCAAGTGTCAAAAGGGCTTATACTCACAAGCGGAGTTGCACAACCAGTGCAATATCGGGCGTGCCGAATCTTCAATGAGCCGTTCGGCTGACTCTCCAGGAACTGTACTGCTGCTCTTAAGTAAACCAAAATCAAGCAAGGTGGAAATGGTAAAAGTTGTATTAAAACATTAAAACAACTTAGCAACGCGTTTCTCGGCCAACATGCTGTTTCATCAGGCTATATAATTCTAAACATCACCTTGCTTGCTTAAAAGAGCTGACAGAACCAATCGGAATCCCTAAAAATTCACACACCTCCTACACACAGGTGTACTATTAAATTGATAGGTATCGCCCATTATAAATGTAGCACTATTAGTACAAAATCATCTGTGCAAGTTATAAAAACTTCAGAATTTCAATTGTTTAGTACAAGGAACAAAAGTTATATAAGTAACAAGAAATGTTTAGTTTCAATGATTAAGGCTACAATATTTTGCTGCTTCAATATTGAATGCTATATAATACCAATGAAAATAAATACTTATAAAAAGATAATCGATTTCATAACACTATATAATAATAAAATAAGAAGATAAAAATATAAAAACTGAACAAAAATAATAGTAAATTAAATAAATAAATTGGTGTTATAATATACAAATACAGGAAATAAATTCATAAATATCTCATGAAAAATAAAGTAATGGTCGGATTCGAACTCACGACCTAATGATTGAAGGACTATTAACCTAACTACTAGGCTACAAGCATATTTATGATGTGAATATGCAATATATGTTAAAATCATTGTAAAGATACTTTAGTTAATGCAAATGTCTAATATTCAAGATAATTATTTGTAAAAAAGGGGGATAATTTTTGATGGTATATAATATGGCCTACCATTTAATACATGGTGAAATCTTTTTAAATAAGTACATATCACCTAGAAAAGAAATATAAATATATTTAATAAAAAAGATTAATCATAAAAAATGACAGTAGTGGTCAGATTCAAACTCATGACCTAATAATAATAAAACTATTGAACCTACCCACTGAGCCACAGACAAGACTATGATGTAAATGTACAATAAGTGTTAAAGTGATTTAAAAGAAACTTAAGCTAATATAAGTGTCTAGTGTTACCTAATAATTATTTATAAAAATTATAAAACGGAGAGTGATTTTAGTGATGTATAGTGAAACCTATCAGCTGATTCATGATAAGGTTTTTATACCTTTCATGGTGTAAAATATGATAAATATAGTAACTTGAAAATCCAAACTGCGATACACATAATCGTTTGGATTCATATGTATATATAAGGTGTAACATTTAGAGGGAATTACAGTATAAAGTACAACATGTGAATATTTAGACTGCTAAACGTACGTAATATGTAATGTGTTAAAGAGTGATGTGAATGGAATAAATTAAAATTAATTACGCTAGTAAATGGCCAAAAATCAATTTGGAACCTAGTAACTGGAAGGCTATCAATCTGACCACTGTGCTGCCAATGACTATATACTGAGGATATACTAAAAATGCTCAAATGATATTGTAAATGTTATGGCCAGTGCTGGAATCGAATGTTCCTATATATAACTGGAAACAATACTGATAAGGACTTAACAACTAATACTAAATTAAACTATATATTACTTATTATAGAAGTGTATATATGTATATTGACTAAGCTGACCAGTGGAAGACTGGTGCATGGTTAAATTGATGTGTAATAATAGTAGTATGGATGATACCAATATAACAAAATTTAAATAGGAATAGCTAATACATATTAACTAACGGTGTAGCTGCAAAGTAAATAAGTAATAATATATAATGAATATTAAATATAGTTGGTTGTTTGTCCCATGATAATGGGCAAAAATAAGAATAATATAGTTTAATAATAAATAAAGTTAATTGTTTGTCCCATCATAATAGGCAGAGAGAGACCCTCAGATAGATTTTAGAAGGCTGCCAGATCAACATTAAGGTTAAGTCCCAATGGATGCAAAGTTTTTAGTTTGTGGATCCAGTATGTCTCTCTCTGCCTAAGTCTCAAAAATCTGTTATATATATGAGATGGTAAAATTTCTTCTATTGGTGTTATAGTATAACAATTGGGATCCCCTTTATGTTTTTTATGACAGTGTTTTATCACACTGTGTGATTTTTTATTTTTTAAAATGCTACAATAATGCTCAGACCACCTATGACTCAGTCGTCTAATTGTTCTACCAATGTATTGAATCCCACATCCACAAGAGATTAGATAAATTACATATTTTGAGGCACAGGTCATTCGACTCTTAATTTTATAGATTTTTTTTATCCACAAAAGATTGGAATACATGAGTGTCATGACCTATATGGTCACACATCTTGCACCTGTAAGCTCTACATTTATATACTCCTCTACCTCCTGTTGAAGAGGTCAAATTTCTTCTATTATTTAGCTTATGTTTTTCTTGTTTAGTCTTATGTTTCACTATCTTACTTGGTGCCAGGATATTTTTAAGATTTTGAGCCTTCCTATAAACAATAAAAGGAGTCTCCCCAATTAGGTCTTTCAAAATAGGATCTCTTTTCAGGATTCTCCAGTGTTTTTGAAGGATATCACTTATAAGTTTATGATTACAGTTATATTGTGTGATAAATCGTGTTTCAGTTGATCCATCATGCTTTGGTGTTACCTGTTGTGTACTATGATTTTTAATAAAATATGTCTCTCTATTTTCATTTCTGGCTCTTTGATAGCTTGAATCGATAAGGTCTACTGGATAGTGTTTTTCTATAAACCTCTCTTTAAGTGTGGTACTCTGTTTGTCATAATCTGATATTAGACTACAATTGCGTCTTATTCGTTTAAATTTTCCATATGGGACATTCCTTTTCCAAGGGTAATGATGATTACTTTTGTAATCTAGATAGCTATTGCTATCAACAGTTTTGAAATGTGTGGAACTGTCTATTCCACCTGAATCATTGAAGCGCAAAGATAGATCGAGAAATACCACACTTTCTTTGTGGATACAACTAGTGAATTTTAATCCTCTATTGTTAAAATTTAAATGATTTACAAATTCTAATGCTTTATCCTGAGTGCCATTCCATATAAAAATTAAATCATCTATAAACCTACCATAGAACACCAGGTTCGCCCCAAATTCAGATTGATAGATGTAACTGTTTTCAAAACTCCCCATATATAGGTTTGCAAAACTCGGGGCAAACCTGGTGCCCATGGCGGTTCCTTTAATCTGCAAAAAATATTCATCTTGAAATAAGAAGTAATTATGTTGCAACACAAATAATATAAGTTGTAATATAAATTGCTTTTGTAATGGGGGAATATATTGATCTTCTTCTAAATAAGCTGATATAGCATTCACTCCCTGGTTATGGGGGATATTAGAATATAGGGCCTCCACATCGCAGGTGATCAATATATAATCGCTAGTAATAGGTATATGCCGCAATTTGTCAAAAGATCCATGGAATCTCTGATATATGATTCCAGATTGATTACATACTTTTGGAGAAAAAAAACAATGGCCTAGATTTGGAGTTTGGCGGTAGCCGTGAAAACCAGCGTTAGAGGCTCCTAACGCTGGTTTTAGGCTACCGCCGGTATTTGGAGTCACTCAAAATAGGGTCTAACGCTCACTTTCCAACCGCGACTTTTCCATACCGCAGATCCCCTTACGTCAATTGCGTATCCTATCTTTTCAATGGGATTTTTATAACTCCGGTATTTAGAGTCGTTTCTGAAGTGAGCGTTAGACATCTAACGACAAAACTCCAGCCGCAGGAAAAAAGTCAGTAGTTAAGAGCTTTCTGGGCTAACGCCGGTTTATAAAGCTCTTAACTACTGTGCTCTAAAGTACACTAACACCCATAAACTACCTATGTACCCCTAAACCGAGGTCCCCCCACATCGCCGACACTCGAAAAAAATTTTTTAACCCCTAATCTGCCGACCGCCACCTACGTTATACTTATGTACCCCTAATCTGCTGCCCCTAACACCGCCGACCCCTGTATTATATTTATTAACCCCTAACCTGCCCCCCACAACGTCGCCTCCACCTGCCTACACTTATTAACCCCTAATCTGCCGACCGCAAAGCGCCGCCACCTACGTTATCCTTATGTACCCCTAATCTGCTGCCCCTAACACTGCCGACCCCTATATTATATTTATTAACCCCTAATCTGCCCCCCTCAACGTCGCCTCCACCTGCCTACACTTATTAACCCCTAATCTGCCGACCAGACCTGAGCGCTACTATAATAAAGTTATTAACCCCTAATCCGCCTCACTAACCCTATAATAAATAGTATTAACCCCTAATCTGCCCTCCCTAACTTCAATTATTAACCCCTAATCTGCCGACCGAATCTCGCCGCTATTCTAATAAATGTATTAACCCCTAAAGCTAAGTCTAACCCTAACACTAACACCCCCCTAAGTTAAATATAATTTAAATCTAATGAAATTAATTAACTCTTATTAAATAAATTATTCCTATTTAAAGCTAAATACTTACCTGTAAAATAAATCCTAATATAGCTACAATATAAATTACAATTATATTATAGCTATTTTAGGATTAATATTTATTTTACAGGTAACTTTGTATTTATTTTAACCATGTACAATAGCTATTAAATAGTTAAGAACTATTTAATAGCTAAAATAGTTAAAATAATTACAAATTTACCTGTAAAAGAAATCCTAACCTAAGTTACAATTAAACCTAACACTAGACTATCAATATATTAATTAAATAAACTACCTACAATTATCTACAATTAACCTAACACTACACTATCAATAAATTAATTAAATACAATTGCTACAAATAAATACAATTAAATAAACTAGCTAAAGTACAAAAAATAAAAAAGAACTAAGTTACAAAAAATAAAAAAATATTTACAAACATAAGAAAAATATTACAACAATTTTAAACTAATTACACCTACTCTAAGCCCCCTAATAAAATAACAAAGCCCCCCAAAATAAAAAAATGCCCTACCCTATTCTAAATTACTAAAGTTCAAAGCTCTTTTACCTTACCAGCCCTGAACAGGGCCCTTTGCGGGGCATGCCCCAAGAAATACAGCTCTTTTGCCTGTAAAAAAAAACATACAATACCCAAGCCCCCCAACATTACAACCCACCAGCCACATACCCCTAATCTAACCCAAACCCCCCTTAAATAAACCTAACACTAAGCCCCTGAAGATCTTCCTACCTTGTCTTCACCTCACCGGGTATCACACCGATCCGTCCAGAAGAGCTCCTCCGATGTCCTGATCCAAGCCCAAGCGGGGGGCTGAAGAGGTCCATGATCTGGCTGAAGTCTTCATCCAAGCGGGGCAGAAGAGGTCTTCCATCCGATTGAAGTCTTCATCCAAGCGGCATCCATCCGGAGCGAAGCGGCAGCATCCTGAAGACCTCCACCGCGGAACATCCATCCTGGCCGACGACTGAACGACGAATGACGGTTCCTTTAAATGACGTCATCCAAGATGGCGTCCCTCGAATTCCGATTGGCTGATAGGATTCTATCAGCCAATCGGAATTAAGGTAGGAATATTCTGATTGGCTGATGGAATCAGCCAATCAGAATCAAGTTCAATCCGATTGGCTAATCCGATCAGCCAATCAGATTGAGCTTGCATTCTATTGGCTGTTCCGATCAGCCAATAGAATGCAAGCTCAATCTGATTGGCTGATTGGATCAGCCAATCGGATTGAACTTGATTCTGATTGGCTGATTCCATCAGCCAATCAGAATATTCCTACCTTAATTCCGATTGTACTAATAGTGCCACATTTATAATGGGCGATACCTATCAATTTAATAGTACACCTGTGTGTAGGAGGTGTGTGAATTTTTAGGGATTCCGATTGGTTCTGTCAGCTCTTTTAAGCAAGCAAGGTGATGTTTAGAATTATATAGCCTGATGAAATGGCATGTTGACCGAGAAACGCGTTGCTAACTTGCTTTAATGTTTTAATAAAACTTTTACCATTTCCACTTTGCTTGATTCTGGTTTACTCAAGAGCAGCAGTACAGTTCCTGGAGAGTCAGCCGAATGGCTCATTAAAGATTTGGCACGCCCGATATTGCACTGGTTGTGCAACTCCGCTTGTGAGTATAAGCCCTTTTGACACTTGCTGTGTGTGTGTTCCGTATCTGGGTTTATCTGCACCAAGGGCGGTATCTATTTTTTATTACAGGATAATTCCTTCAATACTTTGGACCGTTGGTTATATGCTTACTTAGTGAACAGCTGCGGTATCCCTAGCGAGTCAGCTGAGTGGCTCTGAAGCTTCGGCTCATCTGTTATTGCACTGCATGTGCAAGTATCTTTGTGAGTATCACATTTCCACTTTAGTATACTATACTTTGTATCCAAGGATTTTCTGCACCAGAGCGCCTCTTCCTTTTTGTTTCTTTACAGAACGCAGTCATCTTTATTCCACATACTTGGAGAGAGCAGCTATCATTTGGGACACCATTTTGAATTGGACTTTATTATATTTTTTTGGGACATTAATCTGTGTTCAACGGATACACACTTCTCCACCATATAATTGTGGTGACTATGCTTAAAGTGACACCTTTGTAATTTACATACTTTTACATATATTTATATTTGGGGCATTATATGTTTTGATATTAATAATTTTTCTATATTGACACTAATAATTTTTTATATATAATAATATACACATGTCTTATTGGTTGAAAGCATAAAATAGGAGAAACCTTATTTATCTTTGGATATATTACTTGAACATCAGTATAAGTTCCATTTGTTTTTTATAATTCCACTCTTATTGGTTCCAGCAGAGAACAGAGATTAAGTAAGCTAATATAATGCACTCATAGTTTACATAGGTTCCATTTATTGCACACTAGTGGGCTATTAACTAGTAATTTCCTCGGGCGGTAGGCACCGTAAGTGTAAAAGCTAGGAGCGGATCAACTCCAAAGTAAACCCTATAACACTTGAGGTTATCAAATAAATTGCTCAACAAAAGAGAATTACCAGAGCAGAGCAAAAGAACTTACTAACAGATTGTTACAAAGAGGTTACAGTAAGAGATATATCAAAAAAGCTGAGCACAGAGCTAGGCAAACACCCTGAAACAAACTACTAAATAAGCAAGTAGTGACAAAAGTTCCTGAGCAAATAAGATTCTTTACCACCTACAATCCACAGACTGAGAAAGTGGTCAAGATATTACATATTTACAAGACAATTGGCATATCTTAAAATCAGACTCTGTGCTAGATCATATACTGGGAGACAGAATATCAATGGGTTATAAAAGCGCAATCTTAAAGATATGATTATCCCAAGTCACTTCTCAGGTGCCAAAACATTAAACAAAACTAACTAATGGATCTTTTAAGAGTGGAGCCTGCAGTACTTGCAATTGTATGCTAAAAAGAAATGCAATCTACGTGGGTATGACCACTAGAAAAATAAGAATCAGATTACAGGAACATCTAAGAAATATTATACATGCTCAACAAGATACCAACAAAGGCAAAACAATTACCTCTGTCGCAAGACATTTCTTCAAAATGCACAAATCAAAACAATCAGATCGTTGTTTTGGTTTACAAAATATTAATTTAGGAATAAGAGGTGGCAATCAAGAAACAGCACTATTACGTGCAGAAAGTAAATGGGTATTTTTATTGAATTCTGTCTATCCATCGGGTTTGAATGAACAGAATAACTTTGCCCCCTTTCTGTGAGTCATACTAAAGACTCCTCCTCTTTTCAACATGCATTCATGAACCTATCTTATGTGAATATCAGCAATTATGCTTTAATTAATTAATGAGGTGATCTGATATGAGAATATACTATATTTGGATATGTATAAAATAATATCTCCACTCCATCAGAGATATTACAAACCAGTAATACTCCAGTTCATCATAATATTCATATTGAATATTGAGTATTGAAGTGGATCAATTACACACATACTATTCATTCAATGGTCCCTACATTTACTCCTATGTGTTTTGGCACACTAGCGTCTTTCTCAGACAATACACACCACTCCACTTTTTATTTAAAAATGTCCCTTTTCATCACACAATCACTGTGTGTTTTTTTTCAGACACAAATTTACTCATTTCAGTCTATTGAATCATATCTCTTTACTATTGGTTGCTTTTTTACTCATTAGCAACCCTTATATTAATTTAAGCACCAGATCAACCACTATTTAGATTCATCTTACATCTCATCACTTAAAATTTATTTGATGGGTATCACCATTCATAATTAAGGATGTATAGTTTTCTCATACACATAAACCTTATATGGTATAACATATATTGCACATACAGTATATATATATATATATATATATATATATATATTTTTTTTTTTTTTATGGACACCAACGGTATATAAATAACTCACTCATATGGATTATAACAACTAACTGTTCACGTTTTTATGTCACAAGTTTATCCGGCAATCCATTTAATGTAGTATGTCACATACAATCCATTCTCTTTTTACTGCTACGATCACACTTACTATGAATCACTAAGTACATTGCATGTTTTGACAAACAGCTGATTTCCCCATAGGAGGTTTCCAAGATGCGTAGTCATTATGACGTCAGGAAAGGGGGCGGTACTTGTGTCTCACAACGCAATAAATTCCAGCCTCCAGTGCGACACGCGCTTACCCTTTGAGAAAGCTGTGTAAACGGTGAAACATGTTAGGGCATTGGTGAGGAGTCTGGGAGCTCCTGTGTTTGTTAGGGCACGCTGATAGGGTTGTTATATGCTGAACTTGTAACTTACTTAAGATTGAGTACCTTTATTGAACAGCAAGGGCAGCATTTATTTGATAACCTCAAGTGTTACAGGGTTTACTTTGGAGTTGATCTGCTCCTAGCTTTTACACTAATGGTGCCTACCGCCAGAGGAAACTACCATTTAATAGCCCACTAGTGTGCAATAAATGGAACCTATGTAAACTATGAGTGCATTATATTAGCTTACTTAAGCTCTGTTCTCTGCTGGAACCAATAATAGTGGAATTATGTGCACTGTATTGTTCCTGTATTGTTCTGTGACAAGAGTTGTGATATGAAGTACATGATACAGTACAATAGATACTACAGGGAGTGCAGAATTATTAGGCAAGTTGTATTTTTGAGGATTAATTTTATTATTGAACAACAACCATGTTCTCAATGAACCCAAAAAACTCATTAATATCAAAGCTGAATAGTTTTGGAAGTAGTTTTTAGTTTGTTTTTAGTTATAGCTATTTTAGGGGGATATCTGTGTGTGCAGGTGACTATTACTGTGCATAATTATTAGGCAACTTAACAAAAAACAAATATATACCCATTTCAATTATTTATTTTTACCAGTGAAACCAATATAACATCTCAACATTCACAAATATACATTTCTGACATTCAAAAACAAAACAAAAACAAATCAGTGACCAATATAGCCACCTTTCTTTGCAAGGACACTCAAAAGCCTGCCATCCATGGATTCTGTCAGTGTTTTGATCTGTTCACCATCAACATTGCGTGCAGCAGCAACCACAGCCTCCCAGACACTGTTCAGAGAGGTGTACTGTTTTCCCTCCTTGTAATTCTCACATTTGATGATGGACCACAGGTTCTCAATGGGGTTCAGATCAGGTGAACAAGGAGGCCATGTCATTAGATTTTCTTCTTTTATACCCTTTCTTGCCAGCCACGCTGTGGAGTACTTGGACGCGTGTGATGGAGCATTGTCCTGCATGAAAATCATGTTTTTTTTGAAGGATGCAGACTTCTTCCTTTACCACTGCTTGAAGAAGGTGTCTTCCAGAAACTGGCAGTAGGACTGGGAGTTGAGCTTGACTCCATCCTCAACCCGAAAAGGCCCCACAAGCTCATCTTTGATTATACCAGCCCAAACCAGTACTCCACTTCCACCTTGCTGGCGTCTGAGTCGGACTGGAGCTCTCTGCCCTTTACCAATCCAGCCACAGGCCCATCCATCTGGCCCATCAAGACTCACTCTCATTTCATCAGTCCATAAAACCTTAGAAAAATCAGTCTTGAGATATTTCTTGGCCCAGTCTTGACGTTTCAGCTTGTGTGTCTTGTTCAGTGGTGGTCGTCTTTCAGCCTTTCTTACCTTGGCCATGTCTCTGAGTATTGCACACCTTGTGCTTTTGGGCACTCCAGTGATGTTGCAGCTCTGAAACATGGCCAAACTGGTGGCAAGTGGCATCTTGGCAGCTGCACGCTTGACTTTTCTCAGTTCATGGGCAGTTATTTTGCGCCTTGGTTTTTCCACACGCTTATTGCGACCCTGTTGACTATTTTGAATGAAACGCTTGATTGTTCGATGATCACGCTTCAGAAGCTTTGCAATTTTAAGAGTGCTGCATCCCTCTGCAAGATATCTCACTATTTTTGACTTTTCTGAGCCTGTCAAGTCCTTCTTTTGACCCATTTTGCCAAAGGAAAGGAAGTTGCCTAATAATTATGCACACCTGATATAGGGTGTTGATGTTATTAGACCACACCCCTTCTCATTACAGAGATGCACATCACCTAATATGCTTAATTGGTAGTAGGCTTTCGAGCCTATACAGCTTGGAGTAAGACAACATGCATAAAGAGGATGATGTGGTCAAAATACTCATTTGCCTAATAATTCTGCACTCCCTGTATATCAGGTGTTGAATTAATTATAATCTAGTACAGTATCAACTGTCTGTTCAAAACTACAACTACCGCTCCTTCATTTTTTCTACTTGACTGTGATACTGTCACAGGGTTTATTCTCAGTATTCAGAGCAAACTATATATCTTTATTTCTCTGGAGATCACATTTACTCTTGAAATTACTGTGTACCAAAAGTGACTTAACTCTACTCTGTCTCCTACTAATACTAACTAGACATAAGTATTTGACTCTGTTTCTATACCTTAAGATTTTTGACATCTTATAAGCGGTTCATTAGAGAATTGTTACTAGATTTCATATACATTGCAAACAGGTGGTTACACCCCTCTTTGTAGTATCTACATCTAGGTACATTGTGCTTAATATAGGTAACACTGTTACCACACCAAGAATCTATTTTTATTTTAAGCACTGTGCTCAGCTTATGTTCACACCAATCACACTGATACCCTTTTACACACTTATTGTGGTCTTTAATAAGATACTACATACTCCAACTTTGGGTACTCAATCCGAGTTAACTGAATTTCAATCCTTTCTAGCTTTTTATTTTTAATTGCACATCCTAGTATTTTAATTCCCTTTTTATTGTGTTTAATAAAAGTTATATTTTAACTTAATAGTCAGTGAAATCCCTCTTGGTCTCCCCCCTTTTGTATCCATATATACCTGATTTAATCACCAGGTGTCTGCATTGAGTACTTTAAGTGTATCTTTTATGATTGTTGTATTCAATCTTTCGTTTGTTCAAAATTTTAATTTAGACTATGAATCATACAAATAAAATATGATCTTCTGAAAATGTTTTCATAAATATTTGTACGTTAAGAAAATGTAAACAACAAAATCATGTATTATTAAACCAAAATAAAACTAAAGAAATTGAAAATAACTGAGCTTGAAAACAACAGTTGCTATAAAAGCAGAAATAAAAAATTTGTAAAGTATAATAATTTTAATATTTTCCCCATTATAACATTTTTGCTTACAACATCGCTGAAACAATATCAAATCCACTATGGGCTCAATCATATATGTGGCATCACCCTCAAAAGTCAATATCGCACACTGAAGATTGAATGCAGGGAACCTTGCATTTCTATTGGTGGAAAATGTCAAATCAGCCAATAGGATGAGAGCTACTTAAATTCTATTGGCTGTTCAAATCAAACCAATATATTAAACAGGTACCTTGCATTCAATCTTCAGTGTGCGGCGGACAATCGCATAAAGAGGACCCTCCACGTCGGATGTCTGCACGGCCGCCGTTCTTGCTCTGCTCCGTCTCTGCACCACCGGGATGAAGATGGAAGATTGTGCCGCCCTGGAAGAAGATCTTTGCTGCCTGGATGAAGACTTTGCTCTGCCTGGAAGAAGATGTCCAGACTTCATGAATGGTGAGAACATTTTTTGGGGTTAGTGTTAGTTTTATTATTTGGGGGGGGGGGTGTTGTTGTTTTGTTAGATTAGGGCTTTTTTTTTTTTAATGGGAAGCAAAAGAGCTGAGTGCCCTTTTTAAGGGCAATGCCCATGCAAATGCCCCTTTAGTGGCAATGGGTAGATTAGATTTTTTTAGAGTTAGGTCTTTTTTTATTTTGGAGGGTTGGCTGGGTGGGGGGTTTTACTGTTAGGGGTTAATTTGTATTTTATATGTAAAATCGATGTTTTCTTCAGGGCAAAGTCCTACAAAAGGCCCTGTTAAGGGCTATTGGTTGTTTAATGATAGATTAGGGGTGTTTTTATTTTGGGTTGGCTTTTTAGTTTTTATAGGGGTAATAGATTAGGTCTATTTTTTTTATTATTTTGGAAAATTTTGTTTATTTGTTTCTGTAATCTTAGATTGTTTTTTTTTTTAAAAATATTAGATTTTGTATTTAAATTTAATCTTATGAGTTTATTTTAATGTACTATTAGGATTTTTTTTATTTTGATAATTTTTAATTTATTTTTTTAGGGAGAAAGTAATTTTTTATTTTATGTATTTGGGGTTAATTTAGGGGGTGTTAGGTTAGGGGGCTTAGTGATTAGATTAATACTTTATGTTGTGGGGGGATGGCGGTTTAGGGGTTAATATGTTATTTAGGTAGATCGCATTGTGGGGGGTTGGTGGATTAGGGATTAATAGGGTAATTAGGTACTTTGAATTGTGGGGGATGGCAGTTTAGGTGTTAATAGTGTTGATAGGTACTTTGCGTTGTGGGGGAATGGCGGATTAGGGGTTAATACATGTACTAGGAAGTTTGCGATGGGGGTGGCAGATTAGGGGTTAATACATTTATTAGGTAGTTTGCGATTTTGGGGGATGGCAGATTAGAGGTTAATACATTTTATTAGTAGTTGCTATGTGGGGGTTGCCTGATTAAGGGTAAATAGTTTAAATAGGTAAATTGCATTGTGAGGGGATGGTGGTTTAGAGGTTAATACATTTTATTAGTAGTTGCGATGTGGGGGGATGGCAGACATAGGGGTTTTGACGTGTTGAGTTCATTTTTAGAAGGCGGGTTAGACTTTTACGGGTGATTAAATATTTTTTTGTTTTTTTACTTAGGCGCCGGCAGATCATATACTGCCATAAATCACTGGCGACTCCAGAAATGTCTATTTACACACATTTCTGTACCTTGCTGGATTATCCAATTTGTGGCAGTATCTCATCTGCCGGCACCATATATGTGATTATCCTGATGTGCGAGGTGAACTTACGGGTGGCATGGGTTTCAGCAGTTGCACTGAAACCTACGCCGTATATGTAATCTCTCACTATATAAGCAGAAAAATATATACAATATTTGACTTAAAATGCTGAGTAGTTAATTAAAAATGGGCAAACCCCAGCTGCATGGCTTCTGATTAATTTAACAATCTCTTTCTCAAAAGAACAGTTTTTAACATTTTTGAAAAATTGTATTAGCCAAGTTATCGTAAATGCTCTTAAATGCTCTCTAATTGGTTAACTGATATGCCATTCAAATTCAGCTACCAATTATAGGTCCCCAATACAATACGTCAGCATTGTATATTTTTTTTATTTTTTTCATATAATAATTTCTGATTAAAAATGCTATCACAGTATAAGAAAAGAATGGAGCAAAAAGCATTTACAAAAATCTTTAAGAACTAGAAGCAATGGTACATTCTGTATTTCTTTTTATTTGTAATTTTATTTTGACGTATAGGGCCAGATCATGAGTGGAGCAATAATGTTTGCATCATAACGATAAGGGGTTTATTATGTTGGTTTGCAAGTTGAAAGTAAATGCGATCGCTTAAGCGCAATTGCAATTTAAGGTAGAATGGTTACCTCAACTTCAGAGCTCTGGTTAACTGTTTCGCGAAACATAAAAGTTGCACAAAACACATAAAAAATACAGTACAAAGTATAGTTACACTTATAATAAAACCATCTAATAAAAAATATTTTAAAAATGATTGCACACAAAAGTTATTTTAGTTGTAGTTAGAAAAATAAGACAGGCAAAGGGCTGTAACATTGAAATACATACATATACATGTCTAAAGATGTATATGTACACTATGTATATAAATATATATAAATATATATATATATATATATATATATATATATATATATATTGAACCTGTTTTCAACTGTGCTAGATGTCAATACATTTGTCTGCAAAATAACTTTAAAAAAACAAAATTTATGCTTACCTGATAGATTTATTTATTTTCGGATATGGTGAGTCCACGGCTTGAGTAATTACTGTTTGTAATCTCACTGCTGGTCAGCAGGAGGAGGCAAAGAGCACCAAAGTTAAACTGTTAAGTATCATTCCCTTACCCACCACCCCTAGTTATTCGACCAAAGAGAAATGGAGAAAAATGAGTAACACAAGGAGTAGAGGTGCCTGAGGTTATAGCCAAAAGAACAACTGTCTTAAAATAAGGGGTGGGGCCGTGGACTCACCATATCCGGAAATAAATACATTTATCAGGTAAGCATACATTTTGTTTTTCTTTCCTAAGATATGATGAGTCCCTGGCTTGAGTAATTACTGTTGGGAACCAATACCCAATCTAGAGGACACAGATAAATAGGGAGGGACAAGACATGCAGTCCTAAAGAGAAGGCACCACCACTTGAAGAACCTTTCTCAAAAGAAGTCTCATTCGAGGCAAAAGTATCAAATTTGTAAAATTTTAAAAAAAGTAGGTAGAGAAGACCAAGTTGCAGCCTTACAAATTTGTTCCACAGAAGCTTCATTTTTGAAGCCCAAGAAGAGGAAACAGATCTTGTGGAATGAGCCATAATTCTCTCAGGAGGCTGCTGTCCAGCAGTCTCATAAGCCAAACAAATTATACTTTGTAACCAAAAAGAAAGAGTAGTAGCAGTATCTTTCTGACCTTTATGTTTCCCAGAGAAACAGACAAAGAGGGCAGAGGACTGGCAAAAATCCTTAGTCATCTGTGTGTAGAATTTAAGAGCACGTACAACATCCAAATTGTGTAACAAACGTTCTTTGGAAGAAGAAGGATTAGGACACAGAGAGGGAACAACAATTTCCTGATTGACATTTCTATTAGAAACAACATTAGGAAGAGATAGCAACAAGAAACAAAACCTTCCAAGATAACAACTTAATGTCTATGGAATGCAACGGCTGAAACGGAGCCAGCTGTAAAACTTTAAGATCAAGGTTAAGGCTCCAAGGAGGAGCAACAGACTTAAAAACAGGCCTGATTTTGACCAAGGCACATCCGCCAAATGTTTATGTAGTAAAACTGATAAAGCAGAAATCTGACCCTTCAGGGTAATGACTGACAATCCCTTCTCCAGGCCTTCCTGAAGAAAAGATACAATTCTAGGAATTCTCATTCTACTCCAAGAGTAGCCCTTGGCTTCACACAAATAAAGATAATTACACCATATCTTTGGTAAATCTTTCTAGTAACAGGCTTGTGAGTCTGAATCATGGTCTCAATGACCAAATCAGAAAAACCACGCTTGGAGAATTAAGCGTTCAATATCCAAGCAGTCAGCTTCAGAGAAATGAGATTTGGATGAAGTAAGAGACCCTGAATCAGGAGGTTCTTCCTCAAAGGTAGTCTCCAAGGTTGGAGAGATGACATCTCCACTAGGTCTGCAAACCAGATCCCGTGAGGCCACACAGGGGCTATTAGAATCACTGACGCCCTGTTCTGTTTGATATGAGCAATGACTCATGGAAGGAGAGCAAATGGAGGAAACAGGTATGCCAACATGAAAACCCAAGGAACTGCCAGAGCATCTATCAGAACGGCCTGCGGATCTCTTGACCTTGAACCATACCTTGGAAGCTTGGCATTCTGATGGGACACCATCAGATCTAACTCCGGCACCCCCCATTTGAGGACTAAGCTGGAAAACACTTCTGGATGGGGTTCCCACTACCCAGGATGAAAAGTCTGTCTGCTCAGAAAATCCGCTTCCCAGTTGTCTACTCCTGCAATGTGGATGGCAGATAGACAGCAATTGTGGGTCTCTGCCCATTGAAGAATCCAAGTAACCTCCTTCATGGCTAAGGAACTCCGAGTTCCTCCCTGGTGATTGATGTAAGCCACAGAGGTTATATTGTCTGACCGGAACCTGATAAACTGTGCTGAGGACAACTGAGGCCAAGCCAATATAGCATTGTAAATCACCCTCAACTCTAAGATGTTGATGGGAAGAGCAGACTCCTCCTGAGTCCAAAGGCCCTGAGCATTTAATGAGTTCCAGACTGCTCCCCAGCCCAGCAGGCTGGCGTCCATGGTCACGATCACCCAGGAAGGTCTCCAAAAGCATGTGCCCTGAGACAGATGTTCCTGAGAAATCCACTATGGAAGACAATCCCTTGATAACTGATCTAACTCTATTCTCTGAGCTAGATCCGCATGGTCACCATTCCATTGTCTGAGTATGCACAACTGGAGAGTTCTCAAATGGAATCAAGCAAAAGGAATGATGTCCATGGAAGCCACCATCAGACTGATTACCTCCATACACTGAGCCACTGAAGGATGAGAAGAAGCCTGAAGAGAGAGGCAAGAGAAAATTATTTTGTTTTTCCTGACCTCTGTCAGAAAAATCTTCATCAATAGAGAATCTATTATTGCCCCTAAAAACACTACCCTTGTAGCAGGGGAAAAGGAGCTTTTTTCCAGATTCATCTGTGGGAACAAAGTAAAGACAACAATATCTCTGTGTGAGATTTTGCTAGTTGAAAAGATGGCGCCTGAACCAATATGTCGTCCAGGTAGGGTGCCACAGCAATTCCACGAGAATGGATCACTGCCAAAAGAGCCCCCAGAACCTTTGAAAAAATTCTGGGAGCTGTGGCTAGACCAAATGGAAGGGGCACAAATAAGAAATGTTTGTCCAGAAAGGCAAATCTCAGAAATCTGTGATGGTCCCTGTGAATAGGAACATGAAGATACGCAATACTTTAGGTCTATGGTTGTCATGAACTCTTGTACTAAAGAAAGAATGGAGCGTATAGTCTCCATCTTGCAGGATGGAACTTTGAGAAACTTGCTTAGACACTTCAAGTCTAGAATGGGACAGAAAGTTCCCTCTTTTTTGGGAACCGAAAATAGATTGGAGTAGAACCCCAGACCCTGTTACTACACTGGAACTGGAACTATCACTCCCAGGGAGGAAATATGTTGTATACATTTCAAGAATGCCTCTCTCTTTATCTGGTCTGCAGATAATCTTGAGAGAAGGAATCGGCTTCTGGGAGGAAAAGTCTTGAATTCCAATTTGTAACCCTGTGATACTATGTCCACAGTCCAGGGATATGGGACATCTCGTATCCAGACTTGAGAAAACTGAGAAAGTCTGCCTCCCAGCTGAACCGATCCCGGATCAGGGGAAAACCCTTCATGCTGATTGTTACCCCTTGTTCCAAGACTGGTTGGGTTTCCAAGAAGACTTGGATTGTTCCTGCTTGGAAGAAGAAGGGAAAGGCTTTCCTCTGAAGTTATGAAAGGAACGGAAATTACTCTGATGTCCTTTAGGCCTATTCTTCTTATCTTGAGCTAGAAAAGACCCATTTCCACATGTAATATCAGAGATAATTTCTGCCAAACCGGGTCCAAACACGGTTTTGCCCTTGTAAGGAATCACCAGAAGCTTGACTTAAGAGGAAACGTCCGCAGATCAGGATTTCAAACATAATGCCCTGCAGGCTAGGACAGCAAAACAAGAAGTGTTAGCTCCTAGTCTAACAACCTGTAAAATGGCATCTGCAATAAAGGAATTGGCCAACTTAAGAGCTTTAATCCTATTTTGAATTTTATCCAAGGAAGTCTCTACTTGAAGAGAATCAGACAAGGAGTTGAACCAATAAGATGCCGCACTAGTCACAGTGGCAATACACACTGCAGGTTGCCATTGGAGACCTTGATGAACATAAATCTTTTTCAAAGAAGCCTTCAGCTTCTTGTCCATCGGATCCTTAAAAAAGCAGCTATCCTCAATAGGAAAAGTGGTTCTCTTAGTCAGTGGAAATGGCCCCTTTAACTTTGGGTACAGTATACCAAGGGTCTTTAATGGAGTCCTTGACAGGAAACATTTTCTTAAAAATGGGAGACGGGGAAAAAGACACCCCTGGTTTCTCCCATTCCTGTGAGATAATCTCCCTAGCATGGTCCGGCACAGGAAAAATTTCCGAAGTGAAAAGTTCATCAAAGAAACTATTAAGTTTACTAGATTTCTTAGGAGTGACAATGACAGGGGTATTGGAGTCATCTAATGTAGTTAAAACGTCCTTTAACAATCCACAAAGGTGTTCAAGCTTAAATCTGAAGGATACCGCCTCAGTCTCAGAAGAAGGAATTATACTGTCTGAATCTGAGATTTCACCCTCAGAAAGTCCTGATGTATCTTCCTCATCAGACTTATGAGAAAGGGCAACTTGGGAAGCAGAACTGAGGACAGGCACCTTACTTTCTGAATTTCTAGATTTCCTCTTGCGTTTTCCCTGTAATCTTGGAATGTCAGCTTATGCCACAGATACTGCTGAAGATACCTGGCCAGCAATTTCTGCTTTTAAATATACTCCACTAGGGGTTATAGAGGAACCACAGGGAACTGCATGTGATGCCATTGAGGCTTGGGATGTTGCAGGAGAAATCTGAGGTATTATTTTAACAGCATCATCCTGAGAGACATTAGGCTCAAAAATTTTACCTGTATTTTGCAAGGTTTTCTTGACACATGAAGAACCAAATTGTATAGGAGCTGCAATTTGTGCATCTAAACATAATATGCATGAATTCATGAGAGTAGGCTCTTGCTCCATATCAGTCATGTTGTGAAACAGTAAATAAACTTGTACAGATAAGTTTTAAAGATTTTAATATTTAATTAAAATAAGCCAAGGAAAAAATTCACTTCAAATTTTAGCCAAAATTAGGATCGATCCCCAGCTAAAATTATGTGAAAAAAGTAAAGAAAAAACATTTAATAAACATCAAATAAACTTCTAAAATACCCCTCAGACAACTCCACACCTTAATTACTGAGGTGTCTTACCACTACCAATTAAGACAGGATCACCCAGAAATGGAGAAAAACAACTTTTTCCTCAGAAACGTTATGAATTAAAGCCAGACATGTGACCGCAACTGCCGAGCTCAAATTACTGCTGTGACACTGAGAGGCACTAAAAATAGCTTCACATGTCACATGTCTGGCTAATTCATAACGTTTCTGAGGAAAAAGTTGTTTTTCTCCATTTCTGTGTGATCCTGTCTTAATTGGTAGTGGTAATACACCTCAGTAATTAAGGTGTGGGGTTGTCTGACAGCAGGAGCGAGCTGCACTTAGTGCTATGGCGCGGTCGGGCCGTGACTATACAGCTGGCCCGATGCGCTGAGTAAATATAACAGACCCGCTCAGCAGAGTACAGAGAGCGGGTCTGTAAAACAGCATTTTAAAAAAAATTTAATAGGGTACAATTATGTTTTATAATGTTTGGCTAATATAATGTTATATAATTATATAACCTTATTTTTAAGGTTTACTGTCCCTTTAAGAGCTTTGCAGGGTAACACTGGATCTGTTTCATTTAGGTCTAATGTTACGAGGCAAGAAAAAATAGTGCTAGATAAATTAAGCAATAATGAGGAAATAGTAATTTGCACTTAAGATAAAGGGGAAATGTGGTTATACTAGATAGAAACTTACAATACATGTTTGGAATCCATGAGGCAGCTTAATGATACACAGGTCTATACAAGATTATCTGAAGATCCAACAAAGTTATTAAGAAACATCCTGGTAGGGTTAATATTATTTGCAAGATATCATGGTATTATAATAGCTTCAATTCAAGAATATGTATTGCCAGATTTTGTAGTAATACCAATTTTTCATTATCTTCCAAAAGAGTGCAAGGATCCAAAGAACCCCCCAGGTCATCCTATCATTGCGCAAATAGACTCTGTAAATCTCTCTCAGAGTTAATTGAGTCATACTTACAGCCCTTGGTTAAGACTCTCCCAAGTTATATACAAGACACCACTTCTTTGCTTTTAATGCGGGAAAAAGTGGAATGGAAACATATATATTTTTGACAGTTGATGTTTTGTCACTGTATACATGCATGCCAAGAGTTTGGAATCCATTCCCTTTTTCTTGAGCATTATAGTGGTTATGAGAATATCATGAAATCCTTTTTTATTAAGATTGATTGAATATTTTTTGTCTCAGAATTATTTTATGTTCAATGGGAAATTCTATATGCAGAGGAGTGGAACCGCTATGGGGGCAATGTTTGCCACCTCCTATGCCAACCTTTTCATTGGTTGGTGGGAGCGGTTCCACGTTCATGCAGATGGAAACCCTTTTCAAGAACAGATTAAGTATTATTTTTGTTATATAGACAATCTAATATTTATTTTGGAAGGTGATGATTCAACAGTTTAGTGCAGAAAAACACGTGGCGTGGATGAACAGCGTGCCTGTGTTTTTCGGCGTTCATGGCCGTAGCTCACTAAGCAGCAGCCAGTGGATTGCAAGGAGGATTTGCATCAGGATTGCAACGTTACCATACTGGATTATAGCTCCTTTTCATTGGCTACAGATAGTGTATTGATACACGTAATTTATTGATTTATCGTTATCTGGAACTATGGCTATTCCGCATTTGTGGAGGGTCATCCTGGTTTGATCCTGTTTACATAGAGAAGGAACTTTCATGATATTGGGAACTGTGATTACACCTGTTGCTATTTGAATATTGTATATTATGCAATGTTTATATTTTACTGCTGGCAAAGTTGTGGACAACTGTATATTTCATTTCATTGTTTCACATCGTTAGTATATCACCAAACTTAGATCCCTGTATTTTCCCTGCCCAGTATTGACCCTTGTATGTTCTTGGGTACTGTGTGCAGCTAGGGTGTAGTATGTGTGTAGTACTATTAAGATGATGACTACGCTGATATAATTATGATAAGGTGTGCACACCTTCAGGGTACTTGTTAAAGTCACGTGATTTTTTTGGTATATTACAATGTGATTTCATGTTACATATTTATTTGATATCTATGCTATGATACATTAGTATTGTGAGACTTTATATTAATCTGAGCTTTAGCTTCTATGCTAGTATATTAAATTTTGATTGATTATTCAAAAGAGTGCTTTATTCCCTATCTTTTGTATGGTTCATTGATTTGGATGTTCCATTTCTTTTCTTATAGTTTAGAGTAGAGATATTTTGAAATAGGGTCTGCACCATTTAGAGGTAAAGGTATTGCATCACAAGTAGTAATTCTTGTAATATATTTTCTCGTTTAGATTGACCATTTGTCCTGTACACTTTTTCTGCTTTATATATATATATATATATATATATATATATATATATATATATATATATATATATGTATATATATATAAATATATATATATACTGTATATATATATATACTGTATATATATATATATATATATATATACACACATAAATACAGACACATATTTAGACATGTATATGCATGTACAGTATATATACAATATAGCCCTTTTGCAGTAAAATACCTTGTAATATAACATATAGCTTTTAACTTTTATAACTTTGTTTGTAATATCTATATAACTAATTTTTATCAGTTAGTGTTTATATGAGTGTAACTGTCATTTTGAATGTATTTATGTTGTGTGTAGTACAACTTTTTTAACACACTACCCTTTACTCAAGGGTTTCAATCGCCAAAAGACGCAAAAAACGATAAAGCTTGTGCACAACAGTTAAGGCGCCACTTGTAATCTAGCCCTCAAATGGATAGATGTTGCACATTTGTGGTCAGGAAAAAAATTCCCTTGGAGTATGATCTTTTGTATTATGCATTCGTCTAGAGCATCATATGTTTAAAAAATGTCCTTTTGATTATTTCTGCTTCTGTAAACCACTTCCTAAATGACGGCATTAGGGGGACTTTGTAAATGGAAAACTCGGTGTCTTTTCAAACTGGCTTTGAATAGAAATAGTTTTTAAGTACAAAAATACATCTCTTATAATTTGTTCATTTAAAATATCTGTACATAGTCTAAGTAACAAAACAGCACCTTTTAATCTGATATACAGTATATGTATACTACATGCTATATGCTACAAAAATGTCTGGCAAAAAATACCTATGCTTTTATATTAAAAGCACATGGCCATATTTTGCTTTGACAGTCACCAACTTAGAGGGTGTCCCAATGTCATGAGCAGACTTGAGATATAATATCAGCAAACTCTCATAAACAAAGTGTTCCTTCAAACAGGGTGATTAGTCAGAGAAATGTTCACAAGAGCAGCAAAAAATTAACTCTCTGGATTTAAATCACTTTTAATATTTATTCAGTTACATTTTGGGGCAGTGCACCCCTTCCTCAGACAATAAAACAGTGAAGCACTTTGTGTATAAGTACATAATCAAACTCCTCCCATCCACAACATGGCCAATCAATATAGTTCATCCACTCTAAACAAATAAGTGCAATGCATGCAGGTAATCACATAATAAAATACCTATTATGTACCTGTTTCAAGTGCCTTGTGATCATAAAAAGGTGTATATTATAAGGAATACTCAGATGGCTATTTTTTTAATACAAACAGTGAAAAAAATCATAGTAAATAATACTACATTAAACATACCTCTTACTCAAGAAATGTTGCGTGATCACACATATACCGAAAATGCAGGATCCGAAAAAGAAGAGTGGTTAACTGATACATATGGTCAATAGGGGGCATAGTCAAAAGCCACCAATCAGGGACCAAAATACCTGTGATGTACTCCAGATCTCCATATAATATGTCTGAATCAAACACACATTTATAGTATCACTAGCCCCACTTGTCACAATCACATACTCTAACCTGCCAGCACCATACCATCTCATAGTCAACACATAGTCAATAGCTTATTACAGCTGGTCTCAGAATAAAACGGGGATTGGGTTACCCGGACAAAGGGGCATAGTAACTTTTTTATTCATATGGCTAATAATGGGTGTGTGGATAGGTCACCTATCAAGGATCAAAAGCCTGTTCTTTAAAGAGACATTGTACTCATCTGTCATATATTGATCATGTACATTAAAGAGCATAAATTAAACATATTAAAATATTTTTTGCAAATAAAAACTAACATGAAGTGCCGCTAATACTTAGGTATTTCTTACTCACTAGTTGACTGAAAGCTCCAGCAGAAAATGTTGGTTTATTCATCCTTCAAGTATTGATTTCCAAAATACTAAGCACTTTAATACTTTCAAAGTACTCTTTTAGAAGGAATAAATATAATATTAAGTATCATATCCCAAACTGTGAATCATCTCTTTAAGGCTATATTTCAAAAGATTATCCACTAAAAACTCCTGATATATATTTGTCTAGTCAGTGTTATGTTCAATTTACATATATTTTCATTGAGACATACATTTAAGAGGATTTATTATAATACAACAAAGCATTCCTCATGTTAAATACTACTACTAAAATGACTACTGTATGGTCTTTTTTCAGTAATGGCAAACAATAGTACAATTGAACAGTTTAAATGATCTGTCCTTAATATTCTTATCATTAATGGCAGAAAAACAAAAAAACAACAAAAGACACATTGTGCAATAGGTAAATATTTCTTTGAAACGCGTGCGCCGGAGTGATAAGGGGTTTATCACAGGGGTTTGCGCTTGTTGGGCTTACTGCTTGTTTTACAAGTTAAAAGTAAACGCGATCGCTTGAAATCAATTGCGATTTACTCTAGAATGATTACCAAGACTTCCGAGCTCTGGTTAACTGTTTTGCAAAAACAAAAAAGTTGTACAAAACACATCACAAATACATTACAAAGTACTGTACACCTACACTTACAATAACACCATCTAATAAAAAATATTTTAAAAATATATTGCACATAAAAGTTATAAGGGCTCAAAGATATGAGATCTCAGGTGTTAGAAAACAAAGGCAGGCAAATGGCTTTAACATTGAGATACATACATATGCATGTCTAAAAATGTATATGTATATTTATATGTTTATATATGTTAAAATATGTATTTATAAATAAAAATAACATATTCTGTTATTTTAAGAACATTGGTGTATGAAATATTCATATTTTGATGTCGAGTTAGCACAAATGAGAAAATGTGATTGGGTTTGTGGGAGAGTGTGGTATTAGGTTTTTCCCCACTTTTTTTCTCCATTGACTGCTATAGGGGATACGTGAACGTGCACGCGATATTCTAACTTCAGCTTTTTTTTTTTTTTTTTTTTTTTTTTTTTAAATAAATTTTTATTGAAGTCATGAACAGATATATTACATAAGATATGCCCTCACAAAAAAAGATACAGAAGAGTAAAGACATTGTATAATTAGCAGTGTAGCATATTCAGATATCAAGAGCGTAAATATGAGGTGTGGGCTGTTTCATAGGGAGACTTCAGTTTTATCATAGAGCAACCTGAGAATAATATATACTTGAAAGGTCCTCCCCTGGCACTATGAAAAGAAGATTCAAATATCCATACGGGAATGGTTGAGGCTAGGGAGGGGATAGCTCTATATTTTAATGGGAGGGGGGGGGTTACAGCGGGCAGGAGCCGCTTGATAATAAAAAAGGAAGGGTGGGGGGGCGGAACCAGTTAGCATATTGGATAGGTAGGTAACTCAAGGACCCAAAGCCATTAAATATACTATGAAATAGGATTGCCCACTACTTACATCATGTGTTAAGCTAAGCCAGGATAGAGGCAAGAGTAAAAGTAGCTTCCCAGCAAGGATCGAAACAGGGGGGGTTTATGAGGTTTGTGAAAATCCTAGTTAAATATAGACAGGTATCTCTACTTATGTGTACTGTTAGCCCCTGCTGGTAAATCCTAGATCAAAATCAGAGTTATGCCTAGCCGTGCCTTCCCAGTGAACACGGCCCGGCAGTATCTATGTTGACAGTGAGGTGGATTTATATATTCTAGGGAGGGACGTGGGATGAATGAGACAGCTACTGGACATGTAGTGTTTGTCTTGGGGGAGAGGGGGGATCTTAATGAAACTGGATGGTGTATAGACTATAAATGGTTAAGATAAAGTCCACCTAGCTACTGAATCTGCTTAGGTGGTGGTTTCAGTCATAGAAGTCTTCCACTATACTCATAAGATGGTATTATCTTAATTCACTTATAAGGTCATTATATGCTAATCATAAGATAGACTGCAAATATTTTAACCCTGAGGCATCCCTAAAAACTGTACATTTAAGTAGACAAATAGATTTAGAGTAAGGATAATAAAAAGAGAGCCATAACTGACATATCTCTATAGGCATGTAAAGCTCAGAAACCTTTATATTTGAGGTGCCTCTAACTTTACCTGGGGGAATATACGTGAGGGAGGTATGTGGATTATGTGGCTGGATGTGTACATTAGGGAGAGAAGCTCTATTCCTAAGAAATACAAAAACTACGTTTCAGGCTTGATCATGTAAATAATAGCTGAGAACCTTTAATGTGAGCCTGAATAGTTTGAGAGCAATGTAGTGCATATCCTTAAATTGGGGGTAACAGAGGGGTTAGGCTAGGTGTAGGACTAAGAAGATGCATGTAGAGAGGTCTGTTGGTATTGGATCATGAAATGTGCCTACTATTATACCACTTAATTTGAGGTGAACTGTCACTAGAGCAGGCGTATACATGAAAACATAAAATGATATACAGACAGCAATATGCCAGATTCAATAGTAATATTGTGCCTTTAAAATAAATGCTACAGCCCCCTATAACATGAGATACAAAATATGCCAATTCTTGAGATATTAGTAAATCCAGTAAGTGGGCATATACCAGATGTATTTGTGATTTACAGACTAGAGAGGGAGTGACTGGTGTCCTTCTTATGTTACCCCATATGAGGGTAGTGTCTCAGGCCAGATGTATGTAGCTTCCAGCTCTGAAGCATATGGAGGTAGATGAGACCTTTAGATTGAAAACAGTAAGCAAATAGCACATAACAGTTACATAACAGCCTAAAACAACAGCTCAAGTGAGCAATGTGAACATGCCGTAGAGATATTATTAATTATATGAGAGAAACATATTGTGAAAAGGGGGCAAGAAAGATTACTAATAAATAATGGCGTGCATCTTAACCCACTCCAGACCTATGGCGATCTGAACGGTATAGGGGCATGATAGTCACATATCTTCGAAGCTGCCGTAAGTCCCAGGATCCAGCAAGGAGGGAATCAGCTATTTCCTCAATAAAGTGACCGATCCATCTGAGGGGGACCCTATGTGATGCGATATCTGCCGGTAAGAGAGTGGAGAAGTTCTTAGGGTCGACCACATTTTCAAACAAAGAGGCCTCAAGTCCGCTGGAAAAAAATATCACGTAATCAGAGTTACCAGCGAGTAGCGGCTCTCGGCCTGTACCTGATGCCTCCCGCTCTCCGATCTCATGTCTTCCGCAAGTATGATAGGCAATAACAGTAGCGGGCAAAGCTCCTTGATCCTTGAGATCCGGTTCTGCTAGAGTAGTTTGCGGCAGTTGTTCGGCAAGCTCCATCAATGCTAGGAAACTTTGTTTTAGGTCTAAGAAGTGCGAGTCAGTATGCTGTATGGCATTGCCTTCCCATCCATCCAAATACTCCATGCTTGTGCGAGGGGTATTATGATTTGTGAGGGTGGTTTCTGTTGCGCTGGAGTGCTAGGCCTACAATGGCTGCCTGGTGTGTCGCTCGATCAGGACCGCTTCATACAGGAATGTTGTATTGTGGCTCCAGATCTTCAAAATCACTGGACTGTTTGCACCTAGAGATCACAATGGCTTGTAGATAAAATTTTAGGAGTTATACTTGTAGTGATCTCCAGTAGAGACAGGTGTTTTAAAGCAGTGATCTGGAGCTGTTAGAAAACGCGTCCATGCTTTCTAAAGGCTAGCTCCGCCCCCCCTAACTTCAGCTTTTTTTTTGCTAGTAAGGTTAGTGCGTTAGCGAAAACAGTATACTTTCAACTCGTAATATGAGCGCGACCCGACAAGCACAAAAAGCTTACTTCTAGTGCAATAAATGCTCGAGCAAAAGCGTTAATTTGCACTTCATTTGTAATCTGGCACTAAATAAATGCAAGATAGAATGATCCATTCAAAGAAAAGATTTGTCTGAGAATAACATCTAAATATATTTTTTAAAGTTTCATTAGCTGTTTAAATATTGACAAAATAATTGTAAAGTTAGTGTCCATAAAACAAAGGGAGCTGCCATGTTGTAACTTAGGTTACCTACCCTGCTGTGGCCAATTAGGGACAGTTATAAATAGGTCACTAGATTGTGCATCCAATGACTGTGTTGAGTATAACAGTGTTCTGCACTTCCATTCTAATAGGAACTGAAAAGCTCACAATTACAGGAAAATGGGAACAAATAAATAATGAAAGTGTATTGCATAGCATTTTTTTATATATACAATGTATCATTTTATATTACTATCACATAGTGTTTAATGTCCCTAAGCCTGTTAAATAGTGAGCTTTCTATTTATAACCTTTTTAAATATTTTAGAACTTTTAAGAAAGGGAGTAAAGTCATTGTAGCCGAAGGATGAGTTGGTGATGAATACCGCCAATTCTGAGTTAATTACACCACTCTCTTCACAATTACTACTGATCCAACTTGATTAAATCTTGTGATGAGTAGTAGTGGAGACTGGAGATGCGCTTGTGTTTGTTTCAAAAGGTCTCCATTTCAATCACGAACAGTAACTCTAGTATGAAGCTTATGAGGTAATTACTGCATTTTGAACTATAATATTATTTTATACTAAAAACTTAAAGGGATAGTAAACCCCACAATTTTCTTTAATGCTTTGGATATAACATGCAATTATAAACAGCTTTCCAATGTACTTCTATTTTCAAATTTGCTTCATTCTCTTGTTATCCTTTGCTGAAGCAGCAGCACTGTGCTACTGGCAACTAGTTTATCTAGTTAGCCAATCACAAGAGACAAATGTGTGCAGGTGCCAATCAGCAGCTAGCTTCCACTAGTGTAGGATATGTGCATATTATTTTTCAACAAGGGATACCAAAAGAACGAAGCACATTTGAAAAAAGAAGTGAATTCAAAAGTATCTTAAAATTACATGCTCTATCTGACTCATGCAAGTTTAAGTTTGACTTTTCTATCCCTTTAAATGATTACACCCAAAGTATTACTATAGTGTAAAAACACTGAAGGGTTCATCTACTCTGCCTGCCATATACAGTACTCCCAACAGGTGGCATGATATTAATAAGCCAGAGACAGTATTCACTCTAGCTTCACCGTTGTCCTGCCAACAATATCCCCAAATACATTTAATTAAAATTCCTATGCAAAGTGCATTGCATTTCCATTCCATTCCATATGAAAACCCAATGATAACACTTTTTCCCAATGTTTCAAATGCATTTGTATAATACCCCCTATACTTTGTAAGGGAAAAATTAAATCCCCATATTCTAGTTGATGATAAAAAAAATTATATTTAAAGGTCCCATGATTCTAAACAAAAAAAAACCTGCAGTTTATAATGATGATTGAGATGATGAAGAATAAAGTTATTGTGGTTTGTATACATAAAGTTCAATGGAAAAAACAAACAAACACCAAAGTCATGTACAGTGTGTATATTGGCCATAATGCAGGCAGTTGAAATACTTTTATTTTGCTTTGATAAAAGTATTACTTTTTACCTTTAGCTCCACATTGATATATAACAAGTAACAGATGAGTAACACTTGGTTGGTTTCAAAATCTATTGGGCAAAAATGAATTTGACAACAGATACAGCATGTGGGCAAGAATATCTCATTCAGTATCATTCACATTACAGACAAGTATATATTTCTCAATGCCACCAGGGTACATCATCCTCATACTGTATCACCTCATAAATCTAGAATGTTTGCCATATGCCCTTAGGGAAAAGGTTGCCTTTTGCAAAATGTACTTGTTTCATATTTTGATGATAATGGATTAGGAACACTACATTGAAGTTATGGAATATATTTTTTTACACTGCCATGCTTTGTTCATATTCTTAATTTGACAATGTCCTTCTCCATATAACATTATGTAATATAGAGTATATGATCCTTGACACATGCAATATATACACATATTTCTGTCAATAATATAACATTGCCTATGGCTTCTATTTATCAAGCCGTCAACTTACCTGCATTCGACAGCACCAATACGCTCACCTAAGATCGCCTAACATCGCTGCCGCAGACCTGAATACGTTCTCCAAAATTATCAAAAAAGCTGTCAAAAGCCGCGCACCAAATACGACGCAATGAGCAGCGGACTGTTGTTAACTAACAGTCATCGATCTCACTGCTCTTCAGCTTTTTTACAGCTTTATTGGTACCCTGTCACTAAACACCCACACTATACTATACTGTGTACCCCCTATACCGCTGCTCCCAGACCCCGCCGCAACTCTAATAAATTTATTAACCCCTAAACCGCCGCTTCCGGAGCCCACCGCCACCTACATTATACATATTAACCCCCAATCTTCCGGCCCCTATACCGCCACCACCTACATAAAGTTATTAACCCTATCCTGCCGCTCCCGGACCCCGCTGCAACTAAATAAAGTGTTTAACCCCTAAACTGCCACTCCCGGAGCCCACCGCCACCTACATTATATTTATTAACCCCTAATCTGCCCCCCCCTACACTGCCGCCACCTACATTATATTTATTAACCCCTAATCTGCCCCCCCTACAACGCCGCCACTATATTAAATGTATTAACCCCTAAACCTAAGTCTAACACTAACCCTAACACCCCCTAACTTAAATATAATTTAAATAAATCAAAATAAATTATTCCTATTTAAAACTAAATACTTACCTATAAAATAAACCCTTAGATAGCTACAATATAACTAAAAGTTACATTGTAGCTAGCTTAGGACTTATTTTTATTTTACAGGCAACTTTCTATTTATTTTAACTAGGTAGAATAGTTATTAAATAGTTATTAACTATTTAATAGCTACCTAAATAAAATAAATACAAAAGTACCTGTAAAATAAAACCTAACCTAAGTTACAATTACACCTAACACTACACTATCATTAAATTAATTACCTACATTAACTACAATTAACTACTAAATTACAGAAAACAATAAAATAATTACAAGTTTTTTAAACTAATTACACCTAATCTAATCCCCCTAATAAAATAAAAAAGCCCCACAAAATAATAAAAAGCCCTACCCTATACTAAATTATGAATAGCCCTTAAAAGGGCTTTTTACGGGGCATTGCCCCAAAGTAATCAGCTCTTTTACCTGAAAAAAAAGTACAATACCCCTCCCCCAAGATTAAAACACACCACCCACACACCCAACCCTATTCTAAAACCCACCCAATCCCCCCTTAATAAAACCTAACACTAACCTCTTGAAGATCACCCTACCTTGAGACGTCTTCACCCAGCCGGGCTAAAGTCCTCCACGAAGCCGGCAGAAGTGGTCCTCCAGACGGGCAGATGTCTTCATCCTGGCGGCATCTTCTATCTTCAACCATCTGGCGAGGAGCGGGTCCATCTACAAGCCATCTGACGCGGAGCATCCTCTTCCAACGACATCCGACGACTGAATGAAGGTACCTTTAAGTGACGTCATTCAAGATGGCGTCCCTTGAATTCTGATTGGCTGATAGAATTCTATCAGCCAATTGGAATTAAGGTAGGAAAAATCCTATTAGCTGATGCAATCAGCCAATAGGATTGAAGTTCAATCCTATTGGCTGATCCAATCAGCCAGTAGGATTGAGCTTGCATTCTATTGGCTCTTCCAATCAGCCAATAGAATGCAAGCTCAATCCTATTGGCTGATTGCATAAGCCAATAGGATTTTTCCTACCTTAATTCCGATAGGCTAATAGAATTCTATCAGCCAATCGGAATTCAAGGGACGCCATTTTGGATAATGTCACTTAAAGGTACCTTCATTCAGTCGTCGGATGTCGTTGGTAGAGGATGCTCCGCGTCAGATGTCTTGAAGATGGACCCGCTCAACGCCGGATTGATGAAGATAGAAGATGCTGCCTGGATGAAGACTTCTGCCCGTCTGGAGGACCACTTCTGCCGGCTGTGGACTTCGGCCCATTTGGGTGAAAACTTTTCAAGGTAGGGTGATCTTTATCTTACTTTTAGCTAGGTAGTTAGTAAATAGTTAATAACTATTTAATATCTATTCTACCTAGTTAAAATAAATACAAAGTTGCCTGTTAAATAAAAATAAACCCTAAGATAGCTACAATGTAACTATTAGTTGTAGCTAGCTTAGGGTTTATTTTACAGGTAAGTATTTAGTTTTAAATAGGTATTATTTATTTAGATTTAGTTAAATTATATTTAGTTAGTGGGTGTTAGGGTTAGGCTTAGACTTAGGTTTAGGGGTTAATACATTTAATATAGTGGCGGCGGTGTAAGGGAGGGCAGATTAGGGGTTAATAAGTATAATGTAGGTGGCGGTGGGCTCCGGGAGCGGCGGTTTAGGGGTTAAATACTTTATTTAGTTGTGGCGGGGTCCGGGAGCGGCGGTTTAGGGGTTAAATATTTTATTTTGTTGCGGTGGGGTCCAGGAGCGGCGGTTTAGGGGTTAATAAGTATAATGTAGGTGGCGGCGGTGTAGGGGGGGCAGATTAGGGGTGTTTAGATTCGGGGTACATGTTAGGGTTTTAGGTGTAGACATTTACCTTAGGAATCAATGGGATATTGGGCAGCAGCGAACAGAAGCTTCCGCTGCTTTCAGACTCCCATTGATTGCTAAGGCATCCGCCGCCTCCAGGGCGGCAGATTGAAAACCAGGTACGCTGGGCCGGAATAGTGCCGAGCATACCTGGTAGGAATTTGATAACTTCCAAAAGTAGTCAGATTGTCCCGAACTTGCGTTCGGAACATCTGTAGTGACGTAAGCATCGATCTGTGTCGAACTGAGTCCGGTGGATCATATGTTACGTCACTAAATTCTACTTTTGCCGGTCTGTATGGTTTGATAACTAAGGCGAATCAGGCTCGCCACAAATACGCTGCGGAATGCCGGCGTATTTGCGATTGACGGCTTGATAAATAGAGGCCTATGCCTTGCACAATTTAAAAAAATTATAACTGCTATATCAACAATTTAAAAAAGCAACTAAATTCCTGCTGCTTTATATTTTAGAAGGTCAAACCTGAGTCCAAATTGGCTACCCCTATTATTCTGTAAGGAAGTTTTTTTTTTTTTACCCAAACCAGAGGACAGTTCATTTGTAACTTAAGTCAAACATTTGCTACCCTTCCTAACTAAGGAACAATAAATGGCACACCTGGAGAACACTGTAGATCATCTTCACTTGCTGTAATGCCAACACTGATATGTGTGAATTTTGCAATTATTATTCTATATGTGGAATTTAATATTTTAAAAGAATATATTACATTACTATTAATATTATTTGTGCCAAAATCTATATTATGTACTTAGGAATATTAAAATTTTATAAGCATATTTCACACTGATTAGATCATTTGGATTTTTTCTCTTATTTGTATGCTTCTAAGTGTATTTTTGTATTTTAAAATGAAGTGCAACATTTTAATAATGAATAGAGATTTTTGTTGAGTAAATAGGGCTAGATCATGAGTGGAGTGATAACTACTGTTTCCGCTCGAACGTTAACTTCGCTAGAAGTTAACTTTTTGTGCGTGTCGTGTAGCGCAGGTATTAGTAAGTTAAAAGTAAAAATGTTGCATCGCAAGGAGCCACTTCATTTGAAAACCTTTAAACCGCTACATTACCCAACACTTTTATCCCCGCTACACTATTAACCCCTATTCCACAACATCCCAATCGTAAACTGCCATGCTACACTATTAACTCCTAATCTGCCAGATCCACATTGCAAACTATCCCGTTATACTATTAACCCCTAAACCAAAATAACCTCTACACTACTTAACTCCTAAACTGCCATTACCCCCACTGCAATAACACCCTACTATATGAACCGACCAACAGCTAACCTAAGGCCCCTGGAAGTTACAAAAAATAAAAAACCCTACCAGTAAAAAAACACAAAAAAAAAACAAAAAAACACTAACAGTAAAAACCCTATCCTAAAACTAAAGTACCCTTAAAAAACAACTAAAAAAGACCCTATACGGAAACTGAAATAACCCACATATAAAGAAACTAATTTAAAGGGACAGTCAACTCCAAAATTCTTATTGTTTAAAAAGATAGATAATCCCTTTATTACCCATTCCCCAGTTTTGCCTAACCAATACATTTTACCTCTGTGATTACCTTGTATCTAAGCCTCTTCTGACAGCCTCCTGATCACATTACGTTTTATTTATTATCTATTAGTGCTGTTTGTGCACAATGTTATCTATATGGCCCACATAACCTAGCAGTCTCCTGTTGTGAAAAGCAAATAAAAAAGTATGTGATAAGAGGCTGAAGTGGCTTAGAAACAGGCAGAAATTTAGAGGGTTAAATGTTCTAAAGTTTATTAATATAACAATGTTTGTTGTGTAAATATGGGGAATGTGTAATAAAGGCATTATCTACCTTTTTAAACAATAACAATTTCGGTGTTGACTGTCCCTTTAAAAAAAAACTAATCTAAAAATAGCCCTGAAAAGAGCATTTGTAGGGTTGTGCACTGGTTGATGTGATTATATCTCTTTTGCAAAAAAAAATCTATTCTAAAAAAAATATCCCCTCCCCCACAAAAAAACAAAAAAAAACAAAGGCTGAATCCGGCTCCTTTGGGGGACAGAGGCGGGTCTATAGCAGCGTTGGTCCTCTAACATGGTGGAACTCCTTGGTCCCCTGCCAGCGCAAAAGCATTTACTTTCAACGATCGCGATATTGCAATACGTTAACTCTCCACTCGTAATCTAGCCCATAATATGTTATCTTTTAATATTTTTAGCAAAGTGGGGAATTTTGCTACTGCGGACTTTAATATTTTTGGGCTTGGCTGATGAGTTTAAAAATGTCATATCTGCAAAGCTATGGAATGTCAAAACAGCTTATATTAATGTTAATATTTTATTTCTGTAGCTCACAAACTTTACTGATATCATATATTGCATCATGTTTGAGAATTTTTAATACATTCTGATGACATCATACTTAAAAAGTTAAATTAAAACAAAACGTCTGAGAGTTGCTTTCATTCTGCATCTAGCTCAGCTCACTATAATGAAAAGAGTGCTTACTTGTGCTGTATATTAGCACAATGCTGAAAGTGCACCATAAATATAGCTAACAACAACACTTCATTTCATAACCAATGATGCTGCATTTCCATAATGAGGAGTGCTTCATAAAATCCCCTGCAGCAAAGTATTGCTTTGCTTACTACAATTGCATATTGTAACTTGCTATTAACATTGCACAAAAAAGCTTTGCTACTGATCAAGGATGTGATGTGCATATAAATGTGTGTGGTGAGAGTGATATATCTTAGGTTATCATACATGTTACTAAGGGCCATATTGTCAAATAAGTTAATGTGTTAGTGTTTGAGCTGTAACATTAAATGTGTTCTAGATATTTGTACATACATATTACTGGTTGAAAGATGATATGTTCTTCTGATATCAGTGTACATTAAATAGTAATAATTGCATTTAATGGGCCTCAAAATTAAAAATTCATATGCACACTAATGCAGTTTTCAATAGAAGCATTTTTGCAATATGTATGTATAGCCTTTACTGTACACTGAGCATATGTACATATCATCACACCTAGTGAGAGAGCATATATTGCATTAGTGATTATTGTTTTCATTATATCTGATGCATATACACCAGTGCAGGCTCACTGAGCAGGTGCTGTGCTTGTATGTCTGTATACAGGACATTTGTACATATGTACCATGCATAAAGCTATTACTAAAACTGATACATTTTACTAAAAGCATTATTAATGATACCATTGTATTGGAAAACACACTTTTCAAAATTGAAATACGCAAGTCAGCCTTAAGTTTAATATCCCTGCATAGTGCAATACTGACATAAAGCTAACTACTTCATATTTTAGAAGGACATAAAACTCACAATGTTTATTCATGATTCACAGTGTACAATTTAAAAGTAGCAAAACTTTCCAATGTAGTTATTTTAGCAAATGTAGGGGTTGATTACAATCTATTGGAAATTTACTCCCAAAATGTTTTTTTTTAATTAATTTTTAATATTTGTTAAAGCATGGATTATTTTTGGTGTGATCTGGAAACAACTGGTGAATACATGTTTCTATTGGATTTAACTAAAACAGCAAAGCATGACCCTGCTCCCTCACAACATTTACATTATGTGTATGAACCTATATATATGTAAATGTATGTTCTGTCTACTGTATAAAGGAACGCATATGAAAAATACATATGTCAGGGCTGTTTTCAGGGCTTTTCAAAGAAATGTTTTGTATAAGAACCCTGACATGTATTTTTCATATGTATCCCTTTTTAAAGCGGCAATATGGTCACCCTAACTGTATACAACCTATACAACAGAGATTAATAGAGCTATAATTAATTATTATCATGTACAATATGTTAATACATATCTACAAGTTTTCCAGTGGCAATTTCAGAGTGTTTTACACATGTGCAAGATAATAGCGCTACGTAATTTGGCAGCGCTATACAAATAAATGATAATAATAATAATAGACTGTTTACAAATAATGTTGAAATAGTTTTATAGATGTCTAAAATGCAATTTTGAGGCCTTATCAAGTGCCTTAATGTGTCAAATTGGAAAAGTAAAAACTGGCCTTGAAAAGGTCCTGAAAAGTCACTCTAAAACAGATTGGAATTTTGGCCTTATAGTAAAAATAGGGATTTTAGCAAGGAACCAAAAATTAGATCTTGGGTGGGTGAAAGAGCTGAAAATGCACTATTGTGATCTTGCCTTTTCTGTCAGACAAATAGATTGCGATCAAGGCCATACTTTTGTTCTCTTACTATCCTTTGTTATGCTCAGGCGACTATACAAACTGTGGCCTACAATGTTATAGAAATGTGCATGCTACCTATCCATATATGCTCTTAAACACAAGATACCATGAGAACAAAGCAAATTTGATAATAGACGTAAACTGGAATGTTTTTTAATTGCATGCTCTATCTGAAACATGCAAAAAATGGGTTTTCATATTTCTTTAAAGAAAATAATAATGAACTAGTAAATATATGAAATCAAAGATAATAGCAAGCAACTAAAATTGAATGAGTCAACATTTCCCACATTTAAGCCATTAGTATGTGCTTGTTATATTCTCTTGTTATAGTCTCTTTTAGAAAAATCTCACATGTGTGAAGTATAGAACATTTTATAAATTCAGATTTCAAACATTTCACTGGGATGTTGGAAAATCCCCTCAGCTTTTATTTACCTTGTCTAAGACATACAGATTAAGACCTAGGGGCCGATTTACTAAGCAGCGTATGCTACTCATTCAGATCACCGGAATCAGGAGTTAAGAAGCAGCTGTCCTTAACCCGTCCGCCACCTCTGAGGTGACGGACTGCAATCATCCTGATCAGACACGATCAGGATGATTGACACCCCCTGCTAGCGAATGTGCAGGGGGCAGCATTGCACAAGCATTTCACAAGAAATGCTTGTGCAATGATAAATGTCTACAGCGTATAGATCTCCACCCACCATATAATAAATCGGAAACTGGAAGAAAAAAACATTTATCTCAATTAATGTCTATGGAGAGTTTTTATGTTGCCAAACATTACCTCTTCAATGGAAACTAAGTCTAAGTATCTTCAGTTTAAACAATCTCATTGCATCCTAGCTGTCTTATTTTACGCAAATGTGAAGAAGTTTGACTCAATGGGCAGGGCATTCCTGCAACACCCTCTTTATTACTTTGATTTGGGGGCAAGGTTTATTTAAATTACATGTTGCTCCCTCTCTTCCCTATTAACAATGGTATGATGCAGAGCTATCCCCTCTGTTCTTTTTTATTAATTATGGAAGTGCTGAGAACCCATATTTTGCAATACTAGAAAACATGGTATCCAAGCAGGCCTCAATCAATTTAATGGTTCTCTATGCAGATGATATACTGCCTAAATCATTACTTCTGGAAATGGTAGTAGAATTTGGTGGTCTTCAACCTTTCTAATGAACAACTTTGAATCAGAGGCAATCAATAACTCTATGCCATAGAGATAATTACCAAATATGTATAAAATGTGAACCTACAAATCTCAGAATAGATCCTTGATCTACTTTTGGAAAGCTGTAACTTCATGACTGGCATTATTTTCTCAAATAATTAATCAAGACTCCAATAAATAGCCATATTACAAGTAACATGCTGTATTGTTTTTCTGTTTGTGCACTAACTGCTCTAAAAACAAAAATTAGTGCGCAAGCCAAAAAATAAATATTAGCACTGGTGTGTACAAAAAGGCTCGGATGCCGATTTACTAATGTGCAGGCGGACAAGATCCGCTATAGCAAGGCTTGTTTGTGATTAGGGTGGATTTCATCTTTGACCAGTAGGTGTCACTGTCACACAGCTGTGCTGCATGTTTACTTTGCCTGTCATAACAAATGTAGCTATTGTTCTCTCTACTTGACCTTCCCATGAAGTTTTAAACAGAACTGTTCACCAAACCATCAGAATGGAGGGAGAGGTCTGGAGCTTCCCAATAAGTTTTAGATAGAACTGTTAATCAAACCCTTGGAATGGAGGAAGAGTTTGGATGTTGCCAGATGAAACATGTCGAAGTAACGTGGGTCCATGCCGATGCTTGCTGACGCCCAGAATCCGAACCGCCCATCGGCTCGATCATGGCTTATACCTAGCCAGTGCTATGGAGCGGCTACAGATAAAGGCTATGGCTTGCAGTCCTTGAAGACCAGATAGTGACATGCTGATATGCTTATTTGCACATTTTTATGACTTTCTTGTAAGTCTGTTTTTATACTAGCGCTTTGAAGTGCTTTAATAAACTTTTACTCTTAGAGGCCTATCTATCAAGCCATCAACTGTGCTGAATTCAACGGCACCGATATGCTTGCTTAACATCGCCTAACATCGTGGCCGCGGACCTGAATACGCTCTCCTTATTTATAATAAAAAGCTGTCAAAAAGCCGCGCACCAAGTACGGGGCGATGAGCAGTGGATTGTTGTTAACTAACAGTCATTGATCTAGCTGCTATTTGGCTTTTTCCCAACTTTATTTATACCCTGTCACTAAACACTGCCACTATACTAAAATGTTTAACCCCTATCCCACCACTCCCAGACCCCGCCACAATTAAATACATTTATTAACCCCTATTCCTCCACTCCTGGAGCCCACCGCAACTCTAATAAAGTTATTACCCCTATCCCTCCGCTCCTGGAGCCCACCACAACTCTAATAAAGTTATTAACCCCTATCCCCCACTCCCGGTCCCCTCCGCAACTAAATAAATATATTAACCCCTAAACTGCCAGCCCCCCACATCGCCATAAATTTGAATTAAGCTATTAACCCCTAAACCTAACAACCCGCTAACTTTATATTAAATATTAACTCATCCCTATCTTATAATAAATTTAAACTTACCTTTAGAATTAAAATAAACTATATTAAACTACTAATTAACCTACCCTAACTATTATCCTACAATTACATTAAACTATATTAAACGATTAATTACCCTATCCTAACTATTATACTAAAATTACATTAAACTAACAATTAAAATAACTATATTACATATTTAAAAACCCTACTCAAGTTATTTAAATCTACTATAAAGAATTACTAAGTTACAAAAAAATAACAACTAAGTTACACAAAATAAAAAACACTAAGTTACACAAAATAAAAAACACTAAGTTACACAAAATAAAAAAATAAATTATCAAATATTTAAACTAATTACACCTAATCTAATAGCCCTATCAAAATAAGAAAAGCCCACCCAAAATAAAAAAAACCCTAGCCTACAATACACTACCAAGGGCATTTAGCTCTTTTTCAGCCCAAAGTCCCTAAACTAAAATTAAAACCCACCCAATAAACCCTTAAAAAATCCTAACACTAACCCCCGAAGATCCAATTACAGTTTTTGAAGACCGGACATCCATGCTCAACGAAGCGGCAGAAGTCCTCAGCAAAGCCGGCAGAAGTCTTCATCTAAGCATGGCGAAGTCCTCATTGAAGCCGGCAGAAGTCTTCATCTAGACGGCATCTTCTATCTTTATCCATCTGGCGTGGAGCGGCTCCATCTTCAAGACATCCGGCGCGGAGCATCCTCTTCTTCCGACGACTCTAAAAGAATGAAGTTTCCTTTAATTGACGTCATCCAAGATGGCGTCTTTTACATTCCGATTGGCTGATAGAATTCTATCAGCCAATCGGAATTAAAGGGGAAAAAATCATATTGGCTGTTGCAATCAGCCAATAGGATTGAGCTTTCATCCAATAGGCTGATCCAATCAGCCAATAGGATTGAGCTTGCATTCTATTGGCTATTCCAATCAGCCAATATTGGCACCCCTGTATTTCTGTCAGATAATGTACCACTTCGCCCAGAAGTGGAGAAAAAAAGCCAAATCTGACACATTCCATGCAAAACTCCAAAAATGGACTGGACAAAATTATTTGCACCATCTCAAAATTGTAAGAAATAATTGAATTCCAAGATTTTGATGCTAATTTGTAATTAAACTCACCTGAATCAATTAACAAGTGCTGACAATATAGAAATCACACCGGCAACCAGTTAAAATGGTGAAAAATTTACTTAAACTTTCTTTTGTGTGTCTCTGTGTGCCACAATGAGCATGGAGAAGAGAAAGAGCAGCAAATAATTGTTTTAGGATTTGAGAACAAAAATTGTGAAAGAGCATGGACGATCTCAAGTTTACAAGTCCATCTCCATAGATCTTAATGTTCCTGTGTCCACTATGCACACCATTTTCAAGAAGTTTACAGGCCATGGCACTGTAGCTAATCTCCATGGATGTGGACGAAAGAGAACAATTGATCAAAGATTGCAACAAAAGATTGTTTGAATGGTGGATAAAGAACCTCAATCAACTTCCAGACAAATTCAAGCTGACCTTCAGGCACATGGTACAAATGTGTCAGCTCGCACTATACGTCGCCATCTGAATGAAAAGGGATGATATGGTAGGAGACCCAGGAGGACCCCACTGCTTACACAGAAACATAAAAATGTTAGATTGGAGTTTTCCAAAACTTACCTGAGAAGAATGTGCTGTGGACAGTCTAAACAAAATTACAGCTTTTTGGTAAAGCCCATCATTCTACTGTTTTCAGTAAAAGAAATGCGGCTTTTAAAGAAAAGAATACAGTCCCTACAGTCAAACATGGTGGTGGTTCACTGATGTTTTGGGGTTCCTTTGCTGCTTCAGGCACTGGATGTCTTGACTGTGTGCATGGCATTATGAAATCTATATATCTGTGAATGGAGATCACAAAAAAGAGGGCACCTTCTAGTGTAATACTGCGAGTATAACCAACAATGGCAAGTCTTGAGAGAGAAAATATACTTAAAAAATGAGCAGCACCAATGTCCTAAGTGACAAGCTGAGATATCACAGTTTCCCAGCAAACTGATCCTGAAGAGGATGTAGGGGCTCGGGAGTGCCCAGATAAAACTCAGGCTTCCATAAAGTTCAGCAAACTTTTATTAAAACCAAAAGTTTAAAACCAATGGGTATGTACACTACCCAAAGTAATTAAAAAGCAAAGTTAACAACAGATTGCAATGCGTTTCTCAGCTGTGCTAGCTGTTTCAGCAGGCATCTGTTGACATGATGGAAGCTTTCACTTTTATGTCTCTCTTACCTAGTCCCTAATTGGATCCTTCCACTCCCTAATTAGACAGGTGCAATTGTCAGTAAAACACCTATCATAAAATTGCATTTATATGTATATATACTAAAATCAAAATACAGTGTTGAAAGTTGCTATATCTCAAGTCAACTTCAGATAATAATATAGTTCATTGTTTGATTGTGTGATTCTAACATTATTCCTTACATATATAAATGAAGATAAAACCCTAAACAAAACCTGCTAGATATATTTGCAGTGCTACAATATGTGAATGACCAACTTAACAAAAATAGACATTGTAACGATGCTGCAATGCTGTGATATATAACTAACATGGTGTACAAAGTTTTTGCTGATTGCCAGCATTCACCTTCCTCTCTATGGCTGTATCAACGTTTATCCCAAATGTTTTGTCACTTGACATTATTGTATAAATAACTCCCTTATTAACGGGTCGCTATCAAATCTAATCTGCCATTATATGACTTAACGATTTGTTTGGTGGTCGGATATGGCCTGCGTACTATAGACCTTTACTTGAAGAAAAAAAAATATATATACATATATATCACCATTTCTGTTTGTTTGATTTTGCTGGGCTAGTGTGTTAATGTGTACAATGGTAGAGGGGTATGTATCAGAGAGTAAAAGGCTTGCGGGTGATCCTTGTTATGATTGGTTGATATTTCCTAAAAGGGGGTGTGATATAAGGCGTGTCTAAGGATATGTTAATGATACTTGTGAGCCAGTGATAAGTGTTATAGCCTACAAAATTACATGGCATTTTATGATAGTAAAATGTGATTGAAAATATAAAGGTGTGTTCAAATAATTCCGTTACTAATTACTTCCTTATAATTGGAATTGTGTGCACGAAGGTGTGGGGGTGTGGTCAGCTGCATGGTGCTGTGTGCATTCTCATGGTGATTGGAGGTGTAGACAAAAGGGCTTTGCCAATATTTGTGTTGATAAACACAGGTGATGGCCGCTAACCGATCTATAAGACTCAAATATGTGTATATATAGAAGTGTAATGGGGTGTTTCTGTTGAGGTATTGATGTTATGTGTATATTTGTTAACCATATGGGGGATATATATGAGACTGTAAGCTGGTAATGTGATATTACGATAGGAGTTAACACTTAGCTGTGCATAATCTAATGCCGAGGGTTTGGCCAATATGGCCAATCTGCAGACTGAGTTTCTAACAATATTGTAGTGCCTCTAAGTGATCCCTAAAAAATAATACATGAGTGGGCGAGTACTAAATATATATATAAATATATGTGTAGTCATATAATGAAAGGCCATATAAATGTATATATTGGGTGATATGTACTATGAGCGTGTACCTTAATATGTATAAGTCACAAATAGGGATGTATGTACGATTGTCCTAGCTATACATATTATATTTAGTTTGGGAATAACTACCCATGACCACAAACAATATGCAGAGGAAGAAGTCTGAGCTCATTGGAATTATTTAATTTAGATATGGGGATGGATGCTAACTATGGACCATCCATATAAATCTTGATGGCTATTATTGAAACTAAATTATTATAAAACTATGTTAAGATATTTAAGTACTGTAACATTTATACTACATATGTGTCATATAAATGAGTGCCCATATGTTATAAGACCTTAATGTTATAAACTAAGATATTAATGAAGACTTATAATATAACTGGGTAATCAAAATATTGGATTGGCATTTATATAACTCTATGAATAGAAATGGGTGTAATATAGGAAAATGTGGCAACAAACAACAAGAGAAGGGGATTACAAAACATTTTAAAAAATATTCTCACCCATCTAGCCATTGATTATTCGCAAGAAACCGAAATAGGCTTCTGAGACTATAGTTCTCATTGGAAAGCCGCCATGTCTAAATTTTCATTTAAACCATCTGGAAAGAGACTCCCAAATTTGAAAATCCAGTATGTCTCTCTTTGACAGAGTCTAGTGTATCTATTTGCCCCTTTTAGGGGTGGGATACTTTCCAGAGGGGTTATCTGAAATTGACATGGAGCATTTTAGTGACAAATATTGTGATGCCTGGAAACAATATGTTTATTGCTGTTTTTGGTAATATTCCTATAATGCTCCCCCCCATCTCCTTCTGACCTTTCTAATAGTACGCCCTAAGTATTGGATCCCACATTTACATGTTAATACATATATTACAAACGTGGAACCACAATCTAGTTTCCCTCAAATGGGGTACGTGCATCCTGTGGTAAAAAAGGTGACATTTTGCTCCATGGGATATATATTTGGACATGTTGCACTTTTTAATGTTGCACCTAAATGCACCATTCATGTTTAATTTCTTCTCCCTAGATGATCTTCCCAAGATTGTTTTTTTGTTCATAACTATTTTACTAGGTGCTAATTTTTGTTTCAGCGTAGGAGCTGATTTGAATTAAAATTTGTAATGAATGACATACCTTGTCGTTCACTAGTCTTATGTTTCTTTTTAACATTTGTATATGGTGGATTCATAATGTGTTCCCTTTCTAGGGCCCTTGCTCTAAGATATCCCTCTTCTATAAGTTGTTTAGGGTACCCCTTATCCCCAAACCTCTGTTTCAGAATTGCTGCCTGTTGGTCATATAAATTTAGCATAGAACCATTTCTTCTGATTCTACAAAATTGGCTGTACGGAATGTTCTTTTTCCAACTGGTGAGATGATTGCTGTTATATTTCAGAAAATTGTTACTATCTACTGTTTTGAAGTAGGTATTGGAAAAAATAGAATTATCGGGGGGGGGGGGGGGCATTATAGAATTAAATCCAGATATTCAACTAAATCTTTTTGTATGTTATTTGTAAAAGATAACCCAAAAGTATTGTTGTTTAGATACAGAACAAAGTCCCTAGCTGTCTCTATTGACCCATTCCATACGAATATCATGTCGTCTATGTACCGACCATAGAAGACCAGGTTGTGCCCCCAGTTCTGATGGTAGATGTAGGTCTCTTCAAACCTACCCATCACTAAATTGGCAAAACTGGGGGCAAACCTGGTCCCCATGGTGGTACCCTTGACTTGTAGGAAGTACTGGTCTTAGTATTTGAAGTAGTTGTGTTGGAGAATTAATAGAATAAGTTCTAATATATATTCCTTCTGACTTGCTGGAATATAGATGTCATCTTTTAAATATCTTTTGATACAGTCTATTCCTATCTGGTGGGAGATATTAGAGTACAAGTCACAGATATCACATGTCATCCAAATATAGCCATCTTCTTTTTTGATGTTAGCTAACTTGTTTAAAAGAGCTGTGGTATCTTTTATACATGATGGTAACTGGATGACGTATCTCTGTAAATAATGGTCTATGTAGGCTGATAATTTGTCTGTTATACTATTTATTCCAGCTATTATAGGTCTACCTGGTGGTGTGCTATTATTTTTATGGATTTTAGGTAAATGGTAATAGAACGGAACATCGGGTTTAAAGGAGGTGAGGTATTGCTTTTCCTTGGATGATAAAATGCCGTCCTTGAAACCCTCTTCTATTAATTTAAATAATTTATTTCTAAATATATTAGTCGGGTCTCCAGATAGGCACCTATAATACTCTGTATCCATAAGTATCTTATTAGCTTCTGTCACATAATCATGATAGTTTTGGATAACAATGTCTCCTCCCTTATCCGCTTGGCAGATCACAATGGTATCATTCGGGGCTACATTTTTTAAAGCTAATCTTTCATTTGGCTATATCTGGATGACATGTGATGCCTGTGCCTTGTACTCTGATATCTCCCACCAGATAGGAATAGACTGTATCAAAAGATATTTAGAAGATGACATCTTTATGCCAACCAGTCAGAAGGAATATATATTAGAACTTATTCGATTCCTTCTCCAACACAACTACTTCAAATACCAAGACCAGTACTTCCTACAAGTCAAAGTACCGCCATGGGGACCAGGTTTGCCCCCAGTTTTGCCAATTTAGTGATGGGTAGTTTTGCAGAGACCTACATCTACCATCAGAACTGGGGGCACGACCTGGTCTTCTATGATCGTTACATAGACGACTTGAATTTCATATGGAATGGGTCAATAGAGACAGCTAGGGACTTTGTTCTGTATCTAAACAACAATACTTTTGGATTATCTTTTACAAGTAACATACAAAAAGTTTCAGTTGAATATCTGGATTTAATTCTATCATGGGACCCCGATAATCCTATTTTTTCCAATACCTACTTCAAAACAGTAGATAGTAACAATTTTCTGAATTATAACAGCAATCATCTCACCAGTTGGAAAAAGAACATTCCATACAGCCAATTTCATAGAATCAGAAGAAATTGTTCTACTCTAAATGTATATGACCAACAGGCAGCAATTCTGAAACAGAGGTTTGGGGATAAGGGGTACACTAAACAACTTATAGAAGAGGGATATCTTAGAACAAGGGCCCTAGAAAGGGAACAAATTATTAATCCACCATATACAAATGTTAAAAAAAACATAAGACTAGTGAACGACATGGTATGTCATTCATTACAAATTTTAATTCAAATCATAAAATAATTTAAAAAATCATTAATAAACATTGGTACCTTTTACAAAAAGACCCTATTCTTAAAAAGTTCATAGAGGATAAACCCAAAATTACATTTAGGAGGGCTCCTACGCTGAAACAAAAATTAGCACCTAATAAAATATTTATGAACAAAAAAAACAATCTTGGGAAGATCATCTAGAGAGAAGAAATTAAACATGAATGGTGCGTTTAGGTGCAACATTTAAAGGTGCAACATGTGCAAATATATATCCCATGGAGCAAAAGAAATCACCTCTTTTATCACAGGATGCCCGTACCCCATTTGAGGGAAACTAGATTGTTGTTCCACGTTTGTAATATATGTATTAACATGTAAATGTGGGATCCAATACTTAGGGCGCACTATTAGAAAGATCAGAAGGAGATGGGGGGATCATTATAGGTATATTACCAAAAACAGCAATAAACATAGTGTCTCCAAGCATCACAAAATTTGTCACCAAAAAGCTCCATGTCAATTTCAGATAACCCCTCTGGAAAGTATCCCACCCCTAAAAGGGGCAAATAGATAAACTAGACTCTATCAAAGAGAGACATACTGGATCTTAAAATTTGGGAGTCTCTTTCCAGATGGTTTAAATGAAAATTTAAACATGGCGGCTTCCCAATGAGAACTATAGTCTCAGAAGCCTATTTCGGTTTCTTGTGAGTAATCCATGGCTAGGTGGGTGAGAATATTTTCAAAATGTTTTGTTATCCCCTTCTCTTGTTGTCTGTTGCCACGTTTTCCTATATTACATTTATTTCTATTCATAGAGTTATATAAATGCCAACCCAATATTTTGATTACCCAGTTATAAGTCTTCATTAATATCTTAGTTTATAACATTAAGGTCTTTAACATATGGGCACTCATTTATATGACACATATGTAGTATACATGTTACAGTACTTAAATATCTTCACATAGTTTAATAATAATTTAGTTCCAATAAAAGCCATTAAGATTTCAAAGGATGATCCATAGTTAGCATACATCCCCATATCTAAATTAAATAATTCCAATGAGCTCAGACTACTTCCTCTGCATATTGTTTGTGGTCATGGGTAGTTATTCCCAAACTACATATAATATGTATAGGAAGGACAATCGTACATACATCCCTATTTGCAACTTATACATATTTAGGTAAACGCTCATAGTACATATCACCCAATATATACATTTATATGACCTCTCATTATATGACTACATATATATTTAGTACTCGCCCACTCATTTATTATTTTTTAGGGATCCCTTAGAGGCACTACAATATTGTTAGAAACTCAGTCTGCCGATTGGCCATATTGGCCAAACCCTCGGCATTAGATTATGCACAGCTAAGTGTTAACTCCTATCGTACTATCACATTACCAGCTTACAGTCTCATATATATATATCCCCCATATGATAGAACATATGGTTAACAAATATACACATAACATCAATACCTCAACACAAACACCCCATTACACTTCTATATATACACATATGTGAGTCTTATAGATGGGTTAGCGACCATCACCTGTGTTTATCAACACACATATTGGCAAACCCCTTTTGTCCACACCTCCAATCACTATGAGAATGCACACAGCACCATGCAGCTGACCACACCCCCGCATCTTCGTGCACAATTCCGATTATAAGGAAGTAATTAGTAACGGAATTATTTGAAATAGGTACACAACACACCTTTATATTTTCATTCGCATTTTTACTATCGTAATATGCCATGTCATTTTAAAGGCTCTAACATTTATCACTGGTTCACGAGTATCATTAACATATCCTTAGACACCTTATATCACACCCCCTTTTAGGAAATATCAACCAATCATAATAAGGATCACCCACAAGCCTTTTACTCTCTGATACACACCCCTCTATCATTGTACACATTAACACACTAGCCCAGCATAAGCAAACAAACAGAAATGGTGATAGAGAGAAGGGTGAATGCTGCCGATCAGCAAAAACTTTGTACACCATGTTAGTTATATATCACAGCATTGCAGCATCGTTACAATGTCTATTTTTGTTAAGTTGGTCATTCACATATTGTAGCACTGCAAATATATCTAGCAGGTTTTGTTTAGGGTTTTATCTTCATATATATATATATATGTAAGGAATAATGTTAGGATCACACAATGCAGGTAAACAATGAACTATATTGCTATCTGATGTTGACTTAAGATATAGCATTTCTCAACACTGTATTTTGATTTTAGTATATATACATATATATGTGAGATAGGTAATTTCATGATAGGTGTTTTACTGACAATTACACCTGTCTAATTAGGGAATGGGAGGATCTAATTAGGGACTAGGTAAGAGAGACATAAAAGTCAGAGCTTCCATCATGTCAACAGATGCCTGATGAAACAGCTCACACAGCTGAGAAACGCTTTGCAATCTGTTGTTAACTTTGCTTTTTAATTACTTTGGGTAATGTACATACCCATTGGTTTTAAACTATTGGTTTTAATAAAAGTTTGCTGAACTTTATGGATGCCTGAGTTTTATTGGACCTCATCTGGGCACTCCCGAGCCCCTACATCCTCTTCAGGATCAGTTTGCTGAGAAACTGTGATATCTCAGCTTGCGTCACTTAGCACATTGGTGCCGCTCATTTTGTGAGTATATTTTCTCTCTCAAGACTTGCCATTGTTGGTTATACTCGCAGTATTACACTAGGAGGCGCGCTCTTTTTTTGTGATCTCCATTCACAGATATCCGGATTCTTTGCTTTTGTTTGGAGAGGAGCTGCCGAGACCTCAGTACTGGCTTCCACTGCTGAAGCACGACTCGACCATCACAGAAGACCACTCTGGGATTTCTCTGACCCAGAGAGTGCTATTCACTAAAGACTCAGATAAGACTCTATATTGATTGTCAATTGCACACTGTGATTACTAGTATCATTTTGTGTTATTTTATATCATCTCATTTATATTATTTGGTGTTTGTACGTGATTGTGCATTGTGTGATTATATTAGTCACCACATATGTGTGTATATATATATTAAGTATTTTTTTATCTTTCTAAGCGCCCCCTAGAGTTGGACACGTGAGTGAATCAACAGGTTTGGTTAGTTTGCATTATGAAATCTGAAGACAACCAAATAATTATTTGGTGCAATGTAGGGCCCAGTGTCAGAAAGTTGGGTCTCTGTCAGAGGTCATGGGTTTTATAGCAGGACAATGACCCAAAGCATATGTCAAAAATCACCCAGAAATGGTTTAAGACAAAGCGCTGGAGAGTACTGAACTGGCCTACAAAGAGTCCAGATCTTAATCCCATAGAGCACCTGTGGAAAGAGTTGGGAAAAAGGAACCCTTCCAATCTGAGAGACATGGAGCATTTGGCGAAAGAAGAGTGGTCCTAAATTCCAGTAGAAAGGTGTAGGAAACTCATTGATCATTACAGGAAGCAATTGATTTCAGTTATTTTTTTCCAAGGGTTGTGTTACCAAATACTAACTTGAATGTGCCAATAATTTGCCCAGTCCATTTTTGGAATTTTGAGTGGAATGTGTCAGATTTGGCATTTTTTCCCCACTTTTTTGTGTCATATCAATACAAACAAAATAAATAAACATGAGCATTCCTAAACATTTGTAATTGCAACAATTTTCTGGGCAAAGTGGTGCATTATCTGACAGAATTGCAGGGGTGCCAATATTTTTGGCCATGACAGTATATATACATATACAGTCTTGTAATATGCACGCAACCCAATGGAAGCAAAAAGCTTACTTCAATCAGAGTTAGCGCGTGAGCGGAAGTGATAAATAGTGATCCACTGATAATCTAGCCCTTAGTGAGGTAATCACAGTAGCAACAGTGGTCACCTGGTTATTTTTTATGTTATTTACTAAAATCTTAATAAAAATATAAAATTTTCCAACATTTTTTGTTGCAGTGCTCTCACATGCAATGAAATATAAATAATAATAATGGTATATTCTAAATTTGCAGGGCATGCTGGAAAAAAAAACGATAATTTGTGTGGGTCACATACTGAAATATAACTTACAATAGCGTTTAAATTAAAGCTAAAATTAGCTTAGCACTGGTGTGTGAAAAAGGCTTATTATCAAATGGGTTAAAGGGACATTATACACTCATTTTTTCTTTGCATAAATGTTTTGTAGATGATCTATTTATATAGCCCATAAAGTTTTTTTTTTAAATAAATGCATAGTTTTGCTTATTTTTAAATAACATTGCTCTGATTTTCAGACTCCTAACCAAGCCCCAAAGTTTTATGTGAATATAGTCAGCTACCTTCTCCAGCTTGCTCCTGTTTGTGTAAAGGGTCTTTTCATATGCAAAAGAAGGGAGAGGGGGGGGGGGAGGGTCTTATTTGCCAATTGCAGTGGGCTTTCCAGCTACCTTTTCAACAGAGCTAAACTGACAGCTTCTAAGTAAGTTTTTAAACAGTTTTATACTGGATTTTTATATCAGTATCTGTGCATCTTATTCTTTATAGTAGTGTCTATTACATGCAGTTATATGAAAATGCAGTTATATGAAAATGAGTGTATACTGTCCCTTTAAGTATATTGGACTCCATTTTTTAAGATACGGGAATATAAGGTTTGCTTCCAGGATTATGTCTGCCTAGCATCTCGGCGAGTGGGCATCATACACTGCCAGCATTTAACACTGCATAAGTGACTATGACTACAGCCAATCACACATGAGCAGCGGCTCTCAACTATCCTGTTTGGATTGGGATGATTTAACTCTGTCACACTTTAGGTAGCGAAAAGGCTAAGTAGCTGTGGTCTTAAAACCACAGCTACTTAACGAACTGTTCAGGAACACTTGCACGTGCCTGAAACACTAAGGAATGAAGCTGCGTCCACAACTTAATAAAATGGGCCCATTGTCTTTACATATATAACTGGCCTTTCCATATTCATTTCCTATACAATTGTCATTGGTTTATACTTTCATATGCTTTTGCTTAGATTCTTTTCTAGATTTCTGTATGTCTATATTCTGTAATAAAGATTGCTTAAACAACTAAAAAAAAGTGCAGATAATTTTTTGAAAGGTGTCTTTTTCTGTGTATTCATTCACAAAGAATATTAATTAGGAACCGTTTAGAGCCTACGCCAGTCAGAAATTTAAACAGAAGATGCCCAAATGAATGAGGTTTCTAGAAATGTTGATAAATATACACATCTACTAAATCACTGTGCTGTGCAATTATATTTATTATTATCTTCTCTTTATATGGTTCATTTGACTTTCTTTTGCAGCTGACATTTATTTACTTCCTCTTCTAAATCCCATTCTTTAAATTTAAAGGAATTTTAATATTAAAAGAGTTAATAGAGAGAAAAAAAAACAAATGTTACCGTGTATTGTATGATGTGCATGACAGGAAATTAATTAAACTCAAACTCAAGCTCTTTAAACTGAGATATAAACAGAATTTATTTTCTGCATATTTTGATTTTTTCTAACTCTCATATTAGGTACATATCCAAGTCTATGATGAGGTTAAGGGATTATTTTTATCCTACTTGGTCATCTCAGTGCCGTCCTTTACAATTTCTGCAATTCGAACATTTGACCTCTGTAGTCGTCCACTATCACCCGCCCATCCGATGTATCACAAAAAAACAAATACAATTACACCACAACAACTCTCTTATGGTAAATAAATAGCTGCCATTTTATTAACCAAATAAAATTACATATTACCAAATAATATACTGAATATTAATGTTACATATATTTACAGATATATATACACATATAAACACATAAATACATATCTATTCAGTATATATATATATATATATATATATATATATATAAGTGCTTTGGAGCCCTTTGCCGTTAAGTAGATAAAAACATGTTAAAGCATAATTATACAATATTCAATTATAATAAAGGCTTTAACTATATATTTAGTGTAAATATTTCCCATTCCAATGTTATATGTATTTGTAAAGATATATTCCTATTTATATCTGTATATATCTATACCTATATACAGTATAATCATGTATATATTTATATATTTATATATAGGTATAGATATATGTTAACAAAATACCATCAGATATATATATATAGAAAAATGTATTTATGAATAAATAGAACATATTCTGTTATGTAAAGAACAATAAAATATAAAATATTCATATTTTCATGTCGGGTTCACGCAAATGAGAATATGCGCCCGGGTTTGCTACTTTTTTTCTCCATTGACTTCTATGGGGGAATACGTGAATTTGGATTTTTGCGCTCGTCGGGTAAGAGCGAGAACGAAAACAGTTTACTTTCAACTTATAAAACAAGCGCAACCCAACTAATGCAAAATTCTTATTTCTAGCACATTTAATGCTCCACGTTGGCCCATTATGTTAATACAATACCCTTTTCACAAAACCTTCAAAATGCTATCAACTACCCCCTATATCTGGCACCCAGCCATAAGCTATCCACCCTTAGGGTCCCCATGCCCCAAGAGATTAAACCTTCCTGCTTTACTATCCCTTGAGGGAAGGCCCATTATCTTCTCATACCTGGCTGAGCAACACCAAAAGGAGAGCATGTAATCTTCCTCCTTTACAGCGACATAAATTAACCAGAAAACATAATGCAATATCCCTCCCTTGAACAAACAAAAACACCACCCCAGAGTGGGAAGTTTACTCTTTCAAACAAAATGGTGACTGTGCTTGGTTCTGTCTCTACTCCTTCTCTTTTTTTACTGTCCCAGCCCCCTAGCAACCTCCTAATTATCCAACAGTCTGCTCCTCCTCTAGGTCAAGCCTACCCCTCCACATTATGCTCCACTGCAGGTGGGTTACTCGTTTTCCATAAACTCATCTCCATCTTCTAGTAAAGTTTTGATTATGTTTCCATTAAAACTACACATTTTTCATTCTAACTTTGTAGTGCAAATAAGTACAAATGATTAACAGTCGGCTAGATTACGAGTCTTGCGTTATGAGTAAAAAAGCAGTGTTAAGGCTCATAACGCTGCTTTTTACTACCGCTGGTATTACGAGTCTTGCAGATATAGGGGCACAGCACACTTTTTTGGCTTTATCGCAAATAACTTACGCAATTTGCGTATAGTCTATTTTCAATGGGACTTTCATAGCTGACTTTCAAGCTTGTCCTGGGAGGCCAAAAAGTGAGCGGTACACCCTATACTGTCAAGATTCTTAACGCATTCTAAAGTCAGTAGTTATGAGTTTTACACTACAAAGCCGTAACATAAAACTCATAACTAAAGTGCTAAAAAGTACACTAACACCCATAAACTACCTATTAACCCCTAAACTGAGGCCCTCCCCCATCGCAAACACTAAAATTAAATTATTAACCCCCAATCTGCTGCTGCGGACATCGCCGCCACTATAATAAAAATATTAACCCCTAAACCTCTGCACTCCCGCCTCGCAAACATTAGTTAAATATTATTAACCCCTAATCTGCCGCCCCCAACGTCGCCGCCACTATATTAAATTTATTAACCCCTATATCTAAGTCTAACCCTAACACCCCCTAACTTAAATATAATTAAAATAAATATAAATAAAAATTACTAGCATTACCTAAATAATTCCTATTTAAAACTAAATATAACTAATAGTTACATTGTATCTATCTTGGGGTTTATTTTTATTTTACAGGCAAGTTTGTATTTATTTTAACTAGGTAGAAAAGATACTAAATAGTTATTAACTATTTAATAACTACCTAGCTAAAATAAATACAAATTGACCTGTAAAATAAAACCTAACCTGTCTTACACTAACACCTAACCTAACCCTACAATTAAATAAATTCCCTAAATTAAATACAATTAACTAAATTCAATACAATTAGCTAAATTACCACAAAAAAACCCACTAAATTACAGAAAATAAAAAACATATTACAAGATCTTTAAACTAATTACACCTAATCTAATAGCCCTATCAAAATAAAAAAGACCACCCAAAATAAAAAAACCTAGCCTAAACTAAACTACCAATAGCCCTTAAAAGGGCCTTTTGCAGGGCATTGCTCCAAAGTAATCAGCTCTTTTACCTGAAAAAAAATACAAACAACCCCCCCAACAGTAAAACCCACAACCAAACCCCAAATAAAACCCTAATTAAAAAAACTAAGCTCCCCATTGTCCTGAAAAGGGCATTTGGATGTGCATTGTCCTTAAAAGGTTATTTAGCTCTATTGCAGCCCAAACCCCTAATCTAAAAATAAAACCCACCCAATACACCCTTAAAAAATCCTAACACTAACCCCTGAAGATCCACTTACAGTTTTGAAGAGCCGACATCCATCCTTAATGAAGCCAGGAGAAGTCTTCATCCAAGAGGCAAGATGTCCTCAATGAAGCCGGCAGAAGTCTTCACCCAGACGGAATCTTTTATCTTCATCCTTCCGACGCGGAGCGGCTCCATCTTCAAGACTCCTCTTCATTCGATGACTTCTTCTGGAATGAAGGTTCCTTTTAATGACGTCATCCAAGATGGCGTCCCTTAGATTCTGATTGGCTGATAAAATTCAGCCAATCGGAATCTAAGGGACGCCATCTTGGATTACGTCATTTAAAGGAACCTTCATTCCAGAAGAAGCCGTCGATTGAAGAGGATGTTCCGCGCCGGATGTCTTGAAGATGGAAACGCTCCGAGTCGAAAGGATAAAGATAGAAGATGACGTCTGGGTGAAGACTTGTGCCCATCTGGAGGACCACTTCTGCCGGCTTTGTTGAGGACATCTTGCCGCTTGGATGAAGACTTCTTCTGGCTTCATTGAGGATGGATGTTGGCTCCTCCAAAACTGTAAGTGGATCTTAGGGGGTTAGTGTTAGGATTTTTTAAGGGGTATTGGGTGGGTTTTAATTTTAGATTAGGAGTTTGGACTGCAATAGAGTTAAATGCCCTTTTAAGGGCTATGCCCATCCAAATGCATCCAAAGGTCCTTTTGCGGGGCATTGCCCCAAAGAAATCAGCTGTTTTACCTGAAAAAAATACAAACAACCCCCCCAACAGTAAAACCCACCACCCACAGAACCAACCCCCAAAATAAAACCCTAACTAAAATAACCTAAGCTCCCCATTGCCCTGAAAAGGGCATTTGGATAGGCATTGCCCTTAAAAGGGCATTTAGCTCTATTGCGGCCCAAAGCCCTAACCTAAAAATAAAACCCACCCAATAAACCCTTAAAAAAACCTAACACTAACCCCTGAAGATCCACTTACAGTTTTGAAGATCCGACATCCATCCTTAACTAAGCCGGGGGAGCTTAGGTTTTTTTAGTTGGGGTTTTATTTGGGGGTTGGTTGTGTGGGTGGTGGATTTTACTGTTAGGGGGGTTGTTTGTATTTTTTTTACAGGTAAAATAGCTAATTTATTTATTTGGGGCAATGCCCCGCAAAAGGCCCTTTTAAGGGCTATTGGTAGTTTAGTTTAGGCTAGGGTTTTTTTTTTTTTTTTGGGTGGGCTTTTTTAATTTTGATAGGGCTATTAGATTAGGTGTAATTAGTTTAAAGATCTTGTAATTAATTTTTTATTTTCTGTAATTCAGTGTTTGTTTTTTTGTAATTTAGCTAATTGTATTGATTTGTCTTTAATTTAGGAAATGTATTTAATTGTAGGGTAAGGTTAGGTGTTAGTGTAAGACAGGTTAGGGTTTATTTTACAGGTCAATTTGTATTTATTTTAGCTAGGTAGTTATTAAATAGTTAATAACTATTTAGTAACTATTCTACCTAGTTACAATAAATACAAACTTGCAAGTAAAATAAAAATAAACCCTAAGATAGATACAATATAACTATTAGTTATATTGTAGCTAGCTTAGGGTTTATTTTATAGGTAAGTATTTAGTTTTAAATAGGAATTATTTAGTTATTAATAGTAGGTTTTATTTATATGTATTTTAATTATATTTAAGTTAGGGGGTGTTAGGGTTAGGGTTAGACTTAGGTTTAGGGGTTAATAAATTTAATATAGTGACAGTGATGTTAGGGACGGCAGATTAGGGGTTAATAATATTTAACTAGTGTTTGCGATGCGGGAGTGCAGCGGTTTAGGGGTTAATATGTTTATTATAGTGGTGGAGACGTTGGGGCGGCAGATTAGGGGTTAATAAGTGTAGGTAGGTTGCGGCAACATTGGGGCAGGAGATTAGGGGTTAATAAATATTATGTAGGTGTTGGCGATGTTGGGGCAGCAGATTAGGGGTTAATAAGTGTAGGTAGGTTGCGGCGATATTGGGGGCGGGAGATTAGGGGTTAATAAATATAATGTAAGTGTCGACGATGTTGGGGGCAGCAGATTAGGGGTTAATAAGTATAATGTAGGTGTCTGCGATGTCTGGAGCGGCAGATTAGGGGTTAATAAATATAATGTAGTTGTTGGCAATGTCGGGGGTGGCAGATTAGGGGTTAATAAGTGTAAGATTAGGGGTGTTTAGACTCGGGGTTCATGTTAGGGTGTTAGGTGTAAACATAAAATTTGTTTCCCCATAGGAATCAATGGGGCTGCGTTACTGAGCTTTACGCTGCTTTTTTTGCAGGTGTTAGACTTTTTCTCAGCCGGCTCTCCCCATTGATGTCTATGGGGAAATCGTGCACGAGCACGTACAACCAGCTCACCACTGACTTAAGCAGCGCTGGTATTGGAGTGCGGTATGGAGCACAATTTTGCTCTACGCTCACTTCTTGTCTTTTAACGCTGGGTTTAGATAAACCTTTAATACCAGCACTGTAGGTAAGTGAGCGGTGAGAATAACGTGCAAGTTAATACCTCACCCCTCAAAACGCAAAACTCGTAATCTAGCCGAGTGTTTTAAAAATGTCTTTTCTACTCAACTATGTATTTTTAAACTTGTTTTTATGTGAGTGCATATATACTGTATATATATATATATATATATATATATATATATATATATATATATATATATATATATAATTAATATATACATATTTCTCTTTAAATGAAGCAGATAACAAAACTCATATAATAAATAATGGGATTTTATATTTCTTCAGCATGTAGATTTCAAGAGGATAAGCTTGAAAGCAAACTGAATTTTCTATAACTCTTAAACAAAATATATGACTGTAAAGCCCATAACTGAGATGACACACTACACTTTCAAAACAAAACTTTATGAATCTAACCTATTAGCTTGTCAACAGGTTGAACCTCAAACGCTTTCTCTTAATGCACAGCAATGTGGTTGCTAAATGGTGTTTTATTTATTTAAATTTAAGGAATCCATATGTTTCATTACTTCTTGTCTACAATATTCTGTTCCTTTTCCTCACAATGACAAATCTCATCAGAGCAGAGAGCTTTAGAGAACTGAGCCCTGAGTCCCCACCATCTGGCAATGATTATATCTCATGTGAGTGGAAAGTCTCATAGTTCCTATGGTCTTATACCACCACTTAGAATTTAGACTAACAATGCATAGATTGCTGTCTCTCTTGTCGTAGTGCGCTTGACCTTTTGCTACTTTTTTTTGCAAAAAATTGTGCTTCTATTCTAATTATTTCTTGTTGTGTTTTAATTATAAAAACACAAAACTTTCTTCTATGCATGTTAAAAAGTGACTATTATACATTAGAGAATAACATTAACAAAAATGAACTAAACAGTATTTAACTAGCCCATTTACTGGTAAAAACTGCATTTCACCTGACTTATGCATTAATAATGTGTATATATTTAAGGAATCGGTAGGAAAAATGACAACTTTTCATGATTATTCCAATTAACTACAATATAATCAGTACAACAGTTCAAATGTAATTAAGAAAACAAAAATACCCATTTACTATTTATAATTTTTAAAGTAAAACAGTGTAATATACTGTAGATATACAGCTATTGTAAATGTAACCAAAAGCTTATATCAATTACCTTTGAGGGGTGTAGAACTCTTTCAGTTTGAAAGTCTGATTACATTTGTTTATGTGTATTTCTGTGATAGAACAGATCCTATTTAACAGACCAAGTTGTAACTTACTTTAAAGTATTCTTTAATCTCAAACTTAAAATCCCCAAAAAGGCTTATGGCTAGATTACGAGTTTTGCATTAGAGGCTATGCGGTGCTAACGAGCAGTTTTGTCTCACCACTTACTTACATGCAGCGCCGGTATTATGGATTTTTACAAACCCGGCGTTAAAAGGCAAGAAGTGAGCGTTGAACAAAATTGTGCTCCTTACCGCACTCCAATACTTAAGTCAGCGGTGAGCTGGTCGTATGTGCTCGTGCACGATTTCCCTATAGGAATCAACGGGGAGAGCCGGCTGAGAAAAAGTCTAACACTTGTAAAAAAGCAGCGTAAAACTCAGTAACGCAGCCCCATTGATTCCTATGGGGAAACACATTTTATGTTTACACCTAACACCCTAACATGAACCCCGAGTCTAAACACCCCTAATCTAACACATATTAATCCATAATCTGCCGCCCCCAACATCGCCGCCACTATAATAAACATATTAACCCCTAAACCGCCGCACTCCTGCCTCACAAACATTATTTAAATATTATTAACCCCTAATCTGCCTTACCTAACATCGCCGCCACCTATCTACATTTATTAACCCTTAATCTGCCCTCCCCAACGTCACCGCCACTATATTAAATTTATTAACCCCTAAACCTAAGTCTAACCCTAACCCTAACACCCCCTAACTTAAATATAATTTAAATAAATATAAATAAAATTACTATCATTAACTAAATAATTCCTATTTAAAACTAAATACTTACCTATAAAATAAACCCTAAGTTAGCTACAATATAACTAATAGTTACATTGTAGCTATCTTAGGGTTTATTTATATTTCACAGGCAAGTTTGTATTTATTTTAACTAGGTAGAATAGTTATTATATAGTTATTAACTATTTAATAACTACCTAGCTAAAATAAATTCAAAAGTACCTGTAAAATAAAACCTAACCTAAGTTACAATAACACCTAACACTACACTACAATTAAATAAATTAACTAAATTAACAACAATTAAATAAATTAAATTAAATAAGCTAAAGTAAAAAAAAAACACTAAATCACAGAAAATAATAAACTAATTACAAGATCTTTAAACTAATTACACCTAATCTAATAGCCCTATCAAAATAAAAAAGCCCCCCAAAATAAAAAAAACCCTAGCCTAAACTAAACTATCAATAGCCCTTAAAAGGACCTTTTGCAGGGCATTGCCCCAGAAATCAGTTCTTTTACCTGTAAAAAAAAAAAATACAAACAACCCCCCCCAACAGTAAAACCCACCACCCACACAACCAACCCTCCAAATAAAATACTATCTAAAAAAAACCTAAGCTCCCCATGGCCCTGAAAAGGGCATTTGGATAGGCATTGCCCTTAAAGGGCAGTTAGATCTTTTGCGGCCCAAACCCTAATCTAAAAAATAAAACCCACCCAATACACCCTTAAAAAAAACTAACACTAACCCCCTGAAGATCAACTTACTGTTCTGAAGACCGGACATCAATCCTCAAGGAAGCGGCAGAAGTCTTCATCCAACCGGGCCAAAGTCCTCAACGAAGCCGGGAGAAGTCTTCATCCAAGCCGGGCGAAGTGGTCCTCCAAACGGGCAGAAGTCTTCATCCAGACGGCATCTTCTATCTTCATCCATCTGACGCGGAGCGGGTCCATCTTCAAGACATCCAACGTGGAGCATCCTCTTCAAATGAAGCCTTCTTACTGAATGACGGTTCCTTTAAGTGACGTCATCCAAGATGGCGTCCCTTAGATTCCGATTGGCTGATAGAATTCTATCAGCCAATCGGAATTAAGGTAGAAATCAGCCAATAGGATTATTTTTTCTACCTTAATTCCGATTGGCTGATAGAATTCTATCAGCCATTCGGAATCTAAGGGACTCCATCTTAGATGCCGTCTGGATGAAGACTTCTGCCCGTCTGGAGGACCACTTCGCCCGGCTTGGATGAAGACTTCTCCTGGCTTCGTTGAGGACTTTGGCCCGGTTGGATGAAGACTTCCAGACCTTGAGGATTGATGTCCGGTCTTCAGAAAAGTAAGTTGATCTTCATGGGATTAGTGTTAGGTTTTTTTAAGGGTGTATTGAGTGGGTTTTATTTTTTAGATTAGGGTTTGGGCCGCAAAAGAGCTAACTGCCCTTTTAAGGGCAATGCCCATCCAAATGCCCTTTTCAGGGCAATGGGGAGTTTAGGTTTTTTTAGATAGTATTTTATTTGGGGGGTTGATTGTGTGGGTGGTGGGTTTTACTGTTGGGGGGTGTTTGTATTTTTTTTTACAGGAAAAAGAGCTGATTTCTTTGGGGCAATGCCCCACAAAAGGCCCTTTTAAGGGCTATTGATAGTTTAGTTTAGGCTAGGGTTTTTTTTTATTTTGCAGTTTTTTTTTTATTTTGATAGGGCTATTAGATTAGGTGTAATTAGTTTAAATATCTTGTAATTTGTTTATTATTTTCTGTAATTTAGTGTGTGTTTGTTTTTGTACTTTAGCTAATTTAATTTATTTAATTGTTTTTAATTTAGTTAATTTATTCAATTGTAGGGTTAGGTTAGGTGTTATTGAAACTTAGGTTAGGTTTTATTTTACAGGTACTTTTGTATTTATTTTAGCTAGGTAGTTATTAAATAGTTAATAACTATTTAATAATTATTCTACCTAGCTAAAATAAATACAAACTTGCCTGTAAAATAAAAATAAACCCTAAGCTAGATACAATGCACCTATTAGTTATATTGTATCTATCTTAGGGTTTATTTTACAGGTAAGTATTTAGTTTTAAATAAGAATTATTTAGGTAATAATATTAATTTTTATTTAGATTTATTGTAATTATATTTCAGTTAGGGGGTGTTAGGGTTAGACTTAGGTTTAGGGGTTAATACATTTAGTATAGTGGCGGCGATGTTGGGGGCGGCAGATTAGGGGTTAATAAATGTATTTAGGTGGTGGCGATGTTAGGGAAGGCAGATTAGGGGTTAATAATATTTAACTAGTGTTTGCGAGGCGGTAGTGCAGCGGTTTAGGGGTTAATATGTTTATTATAGTTGCAGCCATGTCCGGAGCGGCAGATTAGGGGTTACAAATTTTATTTTAGTGTTTACGATGCGGGAGGGCCTCGGTTTAGGGGTAAATAGGTAGTTTATGGGTGTTAGTGTACTTTTTAGCACTTTAGTTATGAGTTTTATGTTATGGCGTTGTACCATAAAACTCTTAACTTCTGACTTTTAAATACGTTAGGGATCTTGGAGGTAGAGGGTGTACCGCTCACTTTTTGGCTTCCCAGGCCAAACTCATAATATCAGCGCTATGGAAGTCCCATAGAAAAAAGACTTTACGAAGTTTACGTAAATCGTTTTGCTGTAAGGCCAAAGAAGTGTGCGGTGTCCCTAAACCTGCAAGACTCGGAAAAGCAGCATTAGGACCTGTTAACGCTGCGTTTTCAGCCTAATGCACAACTCGTAATCTAGCAGAAAGTGTGCTATCAGTATTGCTGGACCGGACTAAGATTAGTGTGCAATCTGCATGTGCCAGTATGTGGTTGTCATCTGTACAATGCCTTTAGTGAGGATGACAACCATGTGTAGTCATCCTGGGGAGGGTGGGTGGCTTTTGGAGCTCATCATAGCCCTCCTGCATTTAATCTGCATCACTGGTGGTCTTGTGGCCTGGCATCAAAGGGTAAATATGGAAACCCAGGAAGTGGCAAATTGCTGCAAAAGGCTTAAGGAATCTGGATACAGGAGTAAGTATTCAACACCCCGCAATCTCAGTTCCCTTAAAGGGACAGTTTATTTAAAATGTTCTCCTCTTTAATTTGTTCCCAATGATCCGCTTTACCAGCTGGAGTGTATTAAATTTGTTTACACATATTTCTATTACCCTTATATTAGCATTTTAAATAGTTTATTTAGCCTGTGGTATCCCCATTCCCCACCCATCCTGAAAGTTTTTGGCCTCAAGGCCAAGGTGTGTTAACACAGCCAGTAGAAGAAATTACACATTCCCGGTGGGTTATAGAAGAGATAAGGTAATAAAATGCTAGTTTTCCATTGTTCTCTCCAAGAATTGGTGATTGTTTTATGGACAGATATAAGATAAAGAAGCAGGTATAAATACACAATGTGATAAAGTAATTAGATCTGATTATACCCACAAGCTGAACCCATTTTATTAGGTTGTGGCTTCAAAACACAAAATCAGCTAATTTATATACAAAAATAAGCCTTAAAAAAGCAAATCTCATACATTGTATACTCTGCAGCTGGTAAAAAAAGTAATTGGAAACACATTAAAGGAAAAACAATTTTATAGTATACTGTCCCTTTAAGCCTAAGACCCATTGTTTTAAAGACAAACACCTGCTCTTTCAAATGGTGGGTAACATGGAGGTATAAAGTCAAAACACATTTAAGAAAATAAATCAAAAACACACATTTTGTAGGAAGGGGGTCTCTATGGGCCTGTGATAGCTCATTAAAAGGTCTAGAGGCTCTCAAAATCCCCATATTTGAAACCCAGAAGCCAATGTTTAAAAACATGTCCCTAAAAAATTTCAATTTCCAGTTGATCACTGTGGTAATATGAGATGATCACTGAGATTCATGGTAGCCCCTATGTAAAGATCAAATTTATATACATATATAAAAAAAATTGTATGTGAAAACTCCTTCCACCTATCACATCAGAGTTTTAAAAAAACACACACAATTTTTACAACCTTTTAATATAAAATTGTAATAAAATTATACATTTGTTTTACAAATTTTGTTGCACGGTTCTCAGGTACCATGATATATACATACAATAATCTGTTGGGTCTGCTCTAAAACACAATATATAATATGTGTAGTTTTCTCACTAAAAATTACCTACAGTGGGGCTTAAATTTGAGCTGCACCTAAAACTCCAAAACAGCTCAGCACAGAGGGTGGAGATGGTTAAAGGGTTAAGCTATTTGTCAAAATCAAGTGTTAATCAAGTGTTATTTTTGTGGAAAGAAGCCTGTTTGAACTGTGTAGGCTACCTACTTTCAGACAAATATATTTTTGTTTTCTAGCTGTTTTAAAGTTTTCTGATAGACTTTAGAAAATAGAGAAAATCAGTCGGTGTATGGCCAGTTTCTGACCTCTGTTATTCATGAATACTTTAGTAAAGAAACTTGTATCTGTGAAGCATGAAATGAAAAAATAAATATTTTGTGCCTTTTGCAGTATTTTTTATATATTTTGCTCATAACATAAAATAAAAAATATATACCAGTTGAAAACTAAACTTATTCTGACAACTAATATTGTTTTGTGTATCTCATGGAAAAGTAGTCACAGAAATAATGTTTACATCAGTGCATAATGACATGCTAAATGTGTCTAACACCCTACGGTGGTTTAAAAAGGTCAAACCTAAAGGGTTATTAATCTTAACAATTTAGTTCCTTGCTTTCATTGTTTTATTTGCCTGTTTATTTACTTTTTTTGTTTTTTGTTTTTTGCAATTTAAATTTTGAAATGGAAGTTTTTCCTCCACACCAGATTTTCTGGAGTACATTCTATGGAATTCAGAACACTGGCCCTCCTACATGCTGCACAGGGACTAATTGTCGACAGCAAAGGAGATAAGATAATTTTTAAAAGCTTTTTAAGGGGTATGTTCCTGGACAGTTTTTCACTACTAGAGGGCATTAGTTCATGTGTTTCATATAGATAACATTGATCTCATGCACGTGAATTTTACCGTGGAGTGAGCACTGATTGGCTAAAATGCAAGTTAGTTAAAAAAACTGAAATAAGGGGGCAGTTTGCAGAGGCTTAAATACAAGGTAATTACAGAGGTAAAGCGTGTATTATTATAACTGTGTTGGTTATGCAAAACTGGGGAATGGGTAATTAAGGGATTATCTATCTTTTAAAACAACAAAAAATTCTGGTGTTGACTGCCCCATTACATTTGAACTTGTTAGATAGCGAATATTGTTTTATTTTGATCAAATTCAGTGTTTCTGATCAATGACAGAATAAAATAAATGTTGATATTAAAATAGATATTCAGGTTTTCTTCATTTAATGTTCTCAACAAAAGATGCTGTACTACATGAAATTTCAATAGTTTGGAAAACAATATAATGAAATAAATATATTTATAAAGAATTGGATATGAGTATGATAAGTGAAAATCTTATTATATGTATGTAAACCTTATTGAAGATAAATAGTTTTCCCATTTTTCCATCTCACAGCAACAGTGTAATCCTTTGAATAAACGTTACAATTATAAAAAAAAATATTTGAGAACTTAGCAGTTTCAATATTAACTGTAATAATAAGGCAGATTGCAAAACTTTATGATCAACTTAATAATCTAAGTTAAAACCATATTTTGTGCTCACATACGCCTAGATTACGAGTTTTGTCGGTAAAGACCTGCGGTGCTAACAAGCTTTTTTTTTCCAGTGCATCCTTAAGACAACGCTGGTATTACGAGTTGTCTGAATGGCTGCGTTAGCCTCAGAAAAGGGAGCGTTGAGCATAATTTAGCTCCACTTCAACTCACAATACCAGCGTTGCCTATGGTAGCGGTAAGCTGGAAAAACGTGCTTTTGCACGATATCCCCATAGGAAAAAATGGGGTTGAGCTGGCTGAAAAAAAACCTAACACCTGCAAAAAAGCAGCGTTCAGCTCCTAACGCAGCCCCATTGTTTCCTATGGGGAAACACTCTCTAAGTCTACACCTAACACCCTAACATGATCCCCGAGTCTAAACACCCCTAATCTTACACTTATTAACCCCTAATCTGCCGCCCCGCTATCACTAACACCTGCATTATATTATTAACTCCTAATCTTCTGCTCCGGACACCGCCGCCACCTACATTATACCTATGAACCCCTAATCTGCTGTCCCTAACATCGCCAACACCTATATTATATTTATTACCTCCTAATCTGCCCCCCCCCCCCCAATGTCGCCGCCACAACCTACATTTATTGACTCTTAATCTGCCGACCGGACCTCGCCGCCACTATAATAAATGTATTAACCCCTAAACCGCCGCACTCCCGACTCGCAAACACTATAATAAATTGTATTAACCCCTAATCTGCCCTCCCTAACATCGCTGCCACCGACCTACAATTATTAACCCCTAATCTCCCGCCCCCAACGTCGCAGCTACTATAATAAAGTTATTAACCCCTAAACCTAAGTCTAACCCTAACCCTAACACCGCCCTAAGTTAAATATAATTTAAATAAAACTAACTAAATTTTCTATAATTAAATACATTATTCCTATTTAAAACTAAATACTTACCTATAAAATTAACCCTAATATAGCTACAATATAACTAATATTTACATTGTAGCTATTTTAGGATTTATTTTTATTTTACAGGCAACTTTGTATTTATTTTAACTAGGTACAATAGCTATTAAATAGTTAATAACTATTTAATAGCTACCTAGTTAAAATAATTACAAAATTACCTGTAAAATAAATCCTAACCTAAGTTACAAATACACCTAACACTACACTATCATTAAATTAATTAAATAAACTTCCTACAATTAGCTAAACTAAAATACAATTAAATAAACTAAACTATAATACAAAAACAAACAAACACTATATTACAAAAAATAAAAAAAAATGACACCTAATCTAAGCCCCCTAATAAAATAAAAAAGCCCCCCAAAATAATAAAATGCCCTACCCTATCCTAAATTACAAAGTAATCAGCTCTTTTACCAGCCCTTAAAAGGGCTTTTTGTGGGGCATTGCCCCAAAGTAATCAGCTCTTTTACCTGTAAATAAAAATACAATACCCCCCCAACATTACAAAACACCACCCACATACCCCTACTCTAAAACCCACCCAAACCCCCCTTAAAAAAACCTAACACTAACCCCCTGAAGATCTCCCTACCTTGAGTCGTCTTCACTCAGCCGAGCCGAATTCTTCATCCAAGCGGGGAAGAAGAGGTCCTCCATCCGATTGAAGTCTTCATCCAAGCGGGGCAGAAGAGGACTTCCATCCAATTGAAGTCTTCATCCAAGCGGCATCTTCTATCTTCATCCATCCAGAGCGGAGCGGCAGCATCCTGAAGACCTCCGATGCGGAACATCCATCCTGGCCGACGACTGAACTACGAATAACGGTTCCTTTAAATGACATCATCCAAGATGGCGTCCCTCGAATTTCGATTGGCTGATAGGATTCTATCAGCCAATCAGAATTAAGGTTGGAAAATTCTGATTGGCTGATTCAATCAGCCAATCAGATTGAAGTTCAATCCGATTGGCTGATCCAATCAGCCAATCGGATTGACCTCGCCTTCTATTGGCTGATCAGAACAGAACGATTGGCTGATTGGGGTATGTGTGAAGTTTTTGCATGGGATTTCCATAGCGCTGCCATTGCAAGTTTGCGGTGATGCTAAAAAGCTCGCGTTACAGCTTATACCGACACGATCCGTTCCACCATCTGAGAGCAGTAGTTATGAGTTTTGCGCAACAAACTGTTAAACAAAACTCATAGTTAAAGTATTACAAAGTACCCTAACACCCATAAACTACCTATTAACCTCTAAACCGAGGCCCTCCTGCATCGCAAACACTATATTATTATAAGTTATTAACCCCTAATCTGCTGCTCCCGACATTGCCGCCACTAATACAATTTATTAACCCCTCTTCTAATGCTCCCTGACATCACCGCCACTATAATAAAGTTATTAACCCCTATTCCCCCACACCCAAACATCCCCCACACTATAATAAAGATATTAACCCCTATTCCGCCACTCCCCAACATCGCCGCAACTAAAGTTATTAACATCTAAACCTCTGGCCTCCCACATCACTACTACTAAATAAACCTATAAACCCCTAAACTGCCAGCCCCCCACATCGCCAAAAACTAATTAAACTATTAACCCCTAAATCTAACAACCCCCTAACTTTAGAAGATCCCTATCTTAAAATAAATAAAAACTTACCTGGGAAATAAAAAAAAAACTAAATGTAAACTATATATTAAACTAACATTACTATAATACTAAAATTATAATAACTATCAATTAAATAAATTAAATTACAAATTAAAAAAAACAAACACTACTAAAAAAAATTAAATCTACAATTACAAAAAATAAAAATGCTAAATTACCAAAAATAAAAAAATACTAAAGTACAAAAAATAACAAACACTAAATTACGAAAAATAACAAAATTATCCAAAATAAAAAAATTACACCTAATCTAATAGCCCTATAAAAATAAAAAAGCCCCCCCAAAATAAAAAAACCCTAGCCTACAATAAACTACCAATAGCCCTTAAAATCAGCTCTTTTCCCTGAAAAAAAAATACAAAGACCCCCCCAACAGTAAAACTCACAGCCCAACCAACCCCCTAAAATAAAAAACCTAATTCTAAAAAAAAACCTAAGTTACCCATTGCCCTGAAAAAAAAAAACTAGCACTAACCCGCGATGATCCTCTTACAGTTCCTGAAGTCCGTACATCCATCCTTATCCAGGCGGTGAGAAGTCTTCATCCATGCGGCGAGGTCTTCATCCATCCAGACGGCATCCGGAAAACATGCGCCTCCATCCTGAAAACATGCACCTCGGAGCATCCTCTGCATATGGTTGCCGCCGTATACTGAATTTTTAATGCAAGGGAGCCTTTTCAAAATGGCGTCCCTTGCATTCCTATTGGCTGATTTGATTTTTAAAATTCAAATCAGCCAATAAATGAAGAGGATGCTCCGTGCCAGATGTTTTCAGGATGGACCCGCTCCGCGCCCCCGGGATGAAGATAGAAGATGCCGCCTGGATGAAAATAGAAGACTCCATCTGGATGGATGAAGACCTCGCCGCCTGGATGAAGACTTCTCGCCGCCTGGATGAAAATGGATGTCTGGACTTCAGAAACTGTAAGTGGATCGTCGGGGGTTAGTGTTAGGTATTTTTTTTTTGGGGGGTGTTTTTTTTTTTAGATTAGGGTTTGGGCTTTTCTTAAAAGAGCTGAATGCCCTTTTTAGGGCAAGAAAAAGAGCTGAATACCCTTTTAAGGGCAATGCCCATACAAATGCCCTTTTCAGGGCAATGGGTAGCTTAGTTTTTTTAGAGTTAGTTTTTTTTATTTTAAGGGGTTGGTTGGGTGGTGGGTTTTACTGTTGGGGGGTCTTTGTGTTATTTTTGAGGGAAAAGAGCTGATTTCTTTAGGGCAATGCCCTACAAACGGCCCCTTTAAAGGCTATTGGAAGTTTATTGTAGGCTAGGGTTTTTTCTTTTGGGGAGGCTTTTTTATTTTTATAGGGCTATTAGATTAGGTGTAATTGTTTTTATTTTGGATAATTCCGTTTGTTACTTTTGGTAATTTATGTTTGTTATTTTTTGTACTTTAGTATTTTCTTATTTTTGCTAATTTAGTATTTTTTATTTTTTGTAATTGTAGATTTTTTTTTCAGTATTGTTAGGTTTTTTTAATGTGTAATTTAATTTATTTAATTGATAGATATTTTATTTTTAGTATAATAGTAAAGTTAATTTAATTTATGGTTTAAAAATTTTTTTTTTTTAATTTCCCAGTTAGGTTTTTATTTATTTTAAGATAGGGATGTTGTAATTTTAATATAAAGTTAGGGGGTTGTTAGGTTTAGGGGTTAATAGTTTAATTTAGTTTTTGGCAATGTGGGGGCTGTCGGTTTAGGGGTTAATAGGTTTATTTAGTTGCAGTAATGTGGGAGGTATTAATTAAGTGGTTTAGGTATTAATAACTTTTTTAGTGGCTGCGATGTCGGGGAGCAGTGGAATAGGGGTTAAATTCTTTAGTATAGTGTGGGCGATGTTGGGGTGCGGGGGAATAGGGGTTAATAACTTTATTATAGTGGCAGCGATATCGGGAGGGGCAGATTAGGGGTTAATAAATTTATTTAGGTGGCGGCGATGTCGGGAATGGCAGATTAGGGGTGTTTAAACTTTCGGTTTATGTTAGGGTGTTAGGTTTAAATGTAACTTTTTTTACCCATAGAAATCAATGGGGTTGCAATACGGAGCTTTTCATTCTGCGATCGCAGGTGTTAGTTTTTTTTCTAACATTCTCTCCCCATTGATATCTATGGGCAAAGCGTGCACGAGCACGTCAAAGCAGCGCTTGGATTTTGTGCGGTATGGAGCTCATCGCCACTATATCGCACGCACAAGGTGGCTTTTCAAAATCTCGTAATGGCAGCACTATGGAGGGTGAAATAACGCAACTTTTGTTGCATTCGTTTTGCACCCTCTTCAGCGCAAAACTTGTAATCTAGGTGATAGTTAGAAGCGATCAATAGTACAATAATAAAATGATCTAACACATTACTATTCTACTATAATACTATTTGTATAGTTTACTTTAAAAAAAAGTACCTCATATTGCAAATATTGGTTAGTTGTGTATAGGAAATTACAAGACAAAAAAGGAAGAAAAATAAGTCCATGAGGGAATAGACTAGAATTTATTTTAAATGATCAACTTTCACAGTGTCAGTAGAGTTCATTATTTTTTACGCTGCAGGAAAAAGTATATCAACCGTCCTTTATCACATCTAAAAGTTTAACTGACTTATTCATGCATCATGACTTCTGACACCCTCTGAGCAATACTGTTTTATCTGTGTTGTGGTTTTTCCTCAAGACACTTTCACAAGTTAAAAAAAATATATAAATCAAATAAATAAAAAAAATCTCTCAGCAAAGCAAAGTTAATCCTGTTAAAAATAATCACATTTTACAGCAAAACAGAGTCATGTTTTTAAACATATGTATGTATGTATGTATGTATGTATGTATATATATATATATATATATATATATATATATATATATATATATATATATATATATATATACTGTATATATATATATATATATATATATATATATATATATATATATATATACACGAAAATTCATTAAAATTATGGGGGGGAGATAAAAAACTGAATCCTCCATGTCTCAAAATTAAATCAATGTAAATATTTGTATAGGAAATTAGTACATCTAGGCAAGTATCCCCGCTTGCTTTCCCCCAGAAATTCTTAATATGCAATGTTTCCAATGCACAAGAGAATTGTGGGTAAGATATGCAAATTAGATATGCAAATTCTCAGTTTTTTTTGCTTCAAAAATACTGTTTTGACACAGCGATCCTTTTAAACAGGACTATGACAGCAAACCAGAAATCACTCACTAGACAAGCCTGTTTCGTTCTTTTTAGAACTCATCAGTTGGAGATAGATTTCTGGTTGCTGCATTGGAAAAGCTATTTTCATGGTTAAACCAAAATTCATTAAAATTACAAAACTGTTGATAAAAAAAGACGTGTGGTGCATGGTTTATATTTTTGCAAATCTTATTAAAGCATGGACACAGAGAATTACATAAAAAAACACTGCTTGCAAGAGGTAAAAAGGATGTGACAAGATTTGTCAATTACTAATACCTGCATTAAATATCAATAGCCCATTTGTAATTGGTGAAGGGACCTCATAAACACCCACCGATTTAACCCATAGTAATCTAACAATGGATAAAACTTTCCTTACATTAATGATAAATTAGCATGTCACACATAGGAGGTAATGGGTAGTTAAATCTTAATATGAACAAAAAAAACTTATATTTAATTCTAACTATTCAATTGTAATATGAGAGAAAAAAAGGGCACATAAATGGGGGAAACAGCCTTCAATTTAATATGTTTTTCTATCAATATCTGCTTTTGTATTAAAGCCTAACGGGATCCTTGTCCTAAGGGTGAAGACTCAAAAAGCTTTTTGGGGAAACAAGAGCATCAACATCACCCTTAACACAATCTATCACCAACCATCTGAACGTCCTTACTTGGAAATCATGCTTCTCTATAAAATGTGTAGCCAATAAATAACAAGTTATTGAAGAAATATCACAAAGGTGTTCCCTAATATGTAAACCAAACTGTGGTCACAAAGTTGGATGCAGCAAATTGTCTAAAATGTCTTTGTATCCTGAAGCATTAAAATGACCAGTCATTGGAACTAAGGGGCCTAGTCCAAATCTATAAAAACAGACACAGCCCATTATCTTTTCTCCGCCAAACTTTACAGTAGGAACTATGCACTATTTTTGGTATGTGAATGAATATATTCCTTGTCAATCTGCAAAGTATTCACTTTTCTCTGGTTTTTCCCTCTCCTGTAACTCTATTTTTGGTATGTGAATGAATATATTCCTTGTCAATCTGCATAGTATTCACTGCTCTCTGGTTTTTCCCTCTCCTGTAACTCTATTTTTGGTATGTGAATATTTACATAGAGCAAATGATTTTAGTTTGTTAATTTAGTCCTACATGTGTTGTACTGTTATCCAATGTCTTATTTCTAATGTTTTGTTAATTGCCATGTGATGCTCAATCCTTATCAATATTTGCTATTATTCTAAAATGTATAGCTGTCTTATGCCACAGTTGTAACCCCCTTCAAATTTTATTGTCGGTTTACATCTCACCCTGACCAGACCAGAAACTAACTTTCCAATTGTCTTTGATTAGCAATCAACTAAATTTAGTGGACTCAGCTGCCTGCCCTGCCTGCATATATTTCACACTAATTTGGGCTGTGCATTGCATTTTCAAAGTGAACATTTTATAAGTGAGGTATTAACATTAGAATTATACAATAATTGAACAAGGATTGGGCAAGACGCAAGACACAAGACAAGTACTTCTGTAATATTAAGTTTCATATACCGTTTTGTTTTCTTATGCAATTGCTACTGTAATTCTGTGTCTTATGTGTTTAACTGGTTCCCAATTTTGGGAAAAATGCTCAATATATTCATATTCCTTTTTGCTAACTCTTGTCTCTATAACAAACTGCATTATTCAAATACTCCTTGTCCCTCTCCACCTGCACTGTTCATTAGCCCATCTCTCTTAAACTCATCTTACTTTTGTACTCATGAACTTTACCTATTCCTAAACACTCTCTCTCCTCCCTGCAGCTCATCTCAAAAGCAGTCTCACTACTGCAAATCTGTATCTCATCTCATGTCACTCTCCCTCTTGCTTTTACATACTGCTGGTGACATCTCAACTAATCCTGGTCCCCAACCACTGCTAAGCCATGCACATCCATGTGTACCATTCCATAGACTCAGAAAATAAAACTCTGCAAACCTTACTCACATTCTTCTTGCATCAAAAGCCACTACCCCTTTCACTTGTGCACTCTGGAACTCTTGCTCAGTTTGCAACAAGCTCACTTCTATACATGACCTCTTAATCTCCCACTCTCACAACCTTCTGGCCCTAACAGAAACCAGGCTCTCTTCCCTAGACACAGCATCCACTGCTGCTCTGTCACATGGGGGTCTCCACTTCAGCCACACTCCTAGGTCTGGTAATAGACAAGGAGGTGGTATAGGTATTTTACTTTCCTCTCAGTGCACCTTTCAACAAATACATCCCATCTCTTCCCTCACATTTATCTCATTCGAAACACACATGAATAGCTTATTCTCCCCTCTCTCTGTACGTGTTGCAGTCATATACCGACCCCCTGGCTCCTCAACTGAATTTCTAGATCACTTTTCTACCTGGCTACCTTATTTCCTTTCCTTAGACACCCCTGCCCTCATTTTTGGTGATGTCAACATCCACCTTGACAATCCCACTGCATCATCTGCAAAACAACTTCTGCAACTCACTTCCTCTTTCCGTCTGTCACAATGGACTGATTCTCCCACTCACAAAGACGGTCACTCTCTTGACCTGATCTTTAGCTATCAATGCACTCTTTCAAACTTCACAAACTCCCCCTTTCCTCTTTCTGACCACCATCTCCTTACTTGTAACATATCATCCCTTCCTACAACTCTCCCTCCTTCTACTCCTCACACCAAACTTCACAAAAGCATTATGTCTTTATATCAGAAACCGCACCTCTCATCCTTCTCATCCTTTTCCTACCCTGAACATCTGACACCATAATTCTACCCTTATATCCATCCTTGACAATCTCGCCCCTCTTACCATTGCTCGGAAATCACACACTCATCCTCAGCCCTGGTATACTACCCTGACACGGTACCTACACAGATGTTCCCATACTGCTGAATGGCACTGGGGAAAATCTCGGAGTTCAGCTGATTTTCTTCATTACAAATTCATCTTGAACTCCTACTATTCTGCCCTTAATCTCCATAAGCAACACTACTTTTCTACTCTTATCTATAATCTTTCTTCAAACCCAAAACGTATGTTCTCCACTTTCAATACTCTCCTCCGCCCTCCCCCACCTCCTAATACAACATCTCTGTCAGCTCAAGACTTTGTCAGCCACTTCAATAACAAAATTGACTCCATCAGAAATGAAATCAGCTCTCAACATAATTCCATTCTCTCCCCCCTCAAATGCTCTCACTCAATCACAACCCACATAACCTGAAACTTAGCTCATTCTCCCCTGTTACTGAGGAAGAAGTTTTGGCACATACTGTGCTCTCACCTCACTACCTGTCCCCTTGACCCTATCCCCTCACAGCTACTCCCCTCCCTCTCTACTACCCTTACCCCTATACTAACACACATTTTCAACCTCTCCCTCAGCAAGGGTATATTTCCCTCATCGCTGAAACATACACTGATCACACCTATCCTCAAAAAACCTTCCCTTGATCGTACCTCCCCATCCAATTACCTCCCTATTTCCCTCCTCCCTCTTGCCTCAAAGCTCAAGTATATGCATGCCTATCCCATTTCCTTATGTTAAACTCCCTTCTTGACCCACTGCAATCTGGATTTCATCCCCATCACTCCACAGAGACAGCTATTGTTAAGGTTACCAATGACCTACTTACAGCAAAATCAAAAGGCCACTTCTCTCTGCTTATCCTCCTTGATCTGTCCGCAGCCTCCAAACCCTCCAATCCTTCAGCATCTGTGACACAGCCCTTTTGTGGCTCTCTTCCTACCTGTCAAACTGTACCTTTAGTGTAGCCTTCTCTGGGGCCTCCTCTGCCCCGTCACCACTTTCTGCCGGAGTACCACAAGGCTCTGTGCTCAGTCCCCTTCTCTTCTCAATCTACACGTCATTACTAGGTTCCCTAATAAAGTCCCATGGTTTCCAATATCATTTGTATGCCGATGACACCCAAATCTACTTCTCTGCACCAGACCTATCTCCTTCCTTGCTAACCCGTGTCACTAACTGTCTTTCTCACATCTCTTCCTGGATGTCCTCTCATTACCTCAAGCTAAATCTCTCCAAAACTGAGCTCCTTACTTTCCCCCTTTCTTCAAAAATCTCCACCCCCAATCTCTCTATAACTGTTGACAACTCCATCATTACCCCTACCCCGCATGCCCGATGTCTCGGGGTCACATTTGACTCAGATCTTTCACTCCTCACATTCAGTCCTTGGCTAAAGCCTGCCACTTCCACCTTAAAAATATCTCTAATATTAGACACTTCCTTACACAAGACACAACTAAGATTTTAATCCACTCTCTCATTCTTTCCCGCCTCGATAACTGCAACTCTGTCCTCTCTAGTCTTCCCACCTTCCGCCTAGTTCCTTTACAATCCATAATGAATGCCTCTGCCAGATTCATCTTCCTTACACATCGCTCTGTATCTGCTGCTCCTCTCCGCCAATCCCTTCACTGACTTCCTCTTGCCTCTAGGATCAAACACAAAATTCTCACTCTGACATACAAAGCCCTCAAATGCACTGCTCTCCCCTATATCTCAGACCTTGTCTCCAGATACTCTCCCTCCCATCCCCTTCGCTCTTCTCATGACCTCCTACTCTCCTCCTCTCTGGTTACCTCATCGCACTCCCATTTACAGGACTTCTCCAGACTGGCTCCCATCTTGTGAAACTCTCTGCCTCACCCACAAGACTCTCCCCTAGTTTTGAAAGCTTCAAGCGCTCCCTAAAGACTTTACTGTTCAGGGATGCATACAACCTATGCTAACCTTACTTTATACCAGTTCCACTCCTCCATTGCTATCCCCTGAACCACCTTAGCATGTAAGCCTAAGAGTCCAGCTTTTTGTAGATCAACTTCTTAAGAGCTGACTACAACAGTGCATCTCTTGGCAGTGCCCTCTACCCATTTGATCCCTATAATTGTTTTGTAGTACTCCCCCTTTGTTTATAGCACTGCAGAATCTGTTGGCGCTCTACAAAAAATGATAATAATAATAATAATAATAATAATAATAATAATAATAATATGCATTCTGGTAGGTAGAATGCCCCTCGCATCCACCACACCTAGATCCCATACTGCTAGATAGTTAACCATAATTCATCATTCCAGAGAACAAATTTCCAAAGCCCCAATGTCCAGTGGCCTTGCATTTTACACCACTCCAGCCAACACTTGGCATTATGCATGTTGATATGAGGCTTGTGTACAGCTGTTCGGACATAGAAATTCTTTTGATGAAGCTCATATTTTTGACCATATAGTGTAAGTTGTGTTTTTTTTGCCTTCATTTTCTTTGTCATTTTAGTTCTATGCTGAAAAGGCTGAAAGTGCAAAAAAATGTAAAGAAAATAATATGTTCAGATGCTTTAATAATAAATAGACCTTTAGATGATCATAATGTAGCGGTGTATAAATTTCATCATTTAAAAATGTGATTTGCGCTATATATTTTTAACATTTTATTAAAGGAGGTTCTCAATGAAAAGTATCTTATTTTTCCCTGTAGAAAATCATCAAAAATCATTGGATGATTTGGAAAAAAAAAACTGTACTTGTATGCATTGCTATAAGATATCTTTTTAACTTACCATATATTTGTTTTACTTCTACAGACATGTCTAATAAAGGGCTAGATTATGAGTTGAGTGCTTTTTATCACTCCCACTCACATGTTAACATTGCATGACTTCGGCTTTCCCATATGAGGGTCATAGCAGGCTATCCAGTATCATAGAGCAGTGTCGTAAGATTGCTAGACACTTCACTCACTGCAGTGTGAAGGCTAGCGAGATACTGAGGGTGTGGAACAAGAGAGGGCAGATCTGCCCCTTTGCCAAGATGTGGCGACATGGTGGAATTTGACTTGAAAATGCTGGAGTGGGTCCTAGAACAGCAGAGGGCACTACATTCCATGTCTTCAACACAAAACACTGGGCTAACGTGACCTCTGGGAAGAGAGGGATGGATGACAATCGTGCAGATAGTGGTAGTCTTCAAGCCATTCAGAGATCCCACTGAAGTCAAACTACTGACTGCAAGCATGGGTCAGTTAGTATTATTCTTTACTCACATGCTCAGCAAACTAGACAGTTTCATTGATGGTTGTGATGCACTACCTAGTGACAGGACCTATGCTGAGCATCTCTTTGATGAAGAAGCTGAAGGAGGGGATGAAAACTCACTTGCCTGAATTGCTTGACAGCCCACAGTACATGTTTTCTACCTTGTGGGATCCAAAGGTGAAGGGTACGTTAACAAAAGTCTTCCATTTTGGATGGATAAGTTTATGCAAAGGGTGCAAGAACTTTAAAGAAAAATTGGTATGTTGAGAGAGGGAGAAGAACAGGAGTATGAGGAGGTTCCTTGTGGCAGCAGCACTGCTACACAACTTTCTTCCTCCTCATCTTCCATGTGGAAACACAAGTTAAGAAGCAGTGGTCATAAGTCCGCTGCTCCTTAACTTGTCCTTTTAGGTTGCAGACTGCAATCATCCTGATCTGATATGATCAGGATGATTGACACCCCCTGCTAGTGAATGTGCAGAGGGCAGCATTGCACAAACATTTCACCAGAAATACTTGTTTAATGTTAAATACTGACATTGTATGCTGTCAGCATTTAGCGATGTTGGGCAGACAATGTCCGTCCGCCATTTGACAAATCGGCCCCATGGTATGTGTTTGGTAGTGCAGTCTCATACCTGATGCTGAGGTATCTTGTTACCAGCCAGGAAAATGCTGGGACATCACACACCACAAATGCCATCTCTATTTCCTTTGTGTTGCTGTCCAGACTTCAATAAGTAGTAATTTGATGCAAGCTGAACACCTAAAAAAATATACAACAATTGGATATTTCCAGAAGTTTTCTGGCACTTTTGGGAAGAGATAGTTCCTTTTATTTTTCTAAAAACTCACATAGTACCTAACTGCTAACTGTTGTGACTGGTTTAATTGGTTTAATTCCTTAAGACAAGGGAACTGTCTCTGCTCTTGTGTAATGTGATTGTGCAAGGTGCATGGCTGGTGGCTGCAACCATCCAATTGTGTCATATTTAATATAAATTAACTTTTTTTATTATAAAATTAAGTTTTGAATGTCTATTGTTTTGTCTGAGGCGTGCATGTCCACTGAAAGATCATTAGACTTGGCCTTGTTGGCACTTAGTTTCCATCTGTTTGTCCCCTGTCATGTTAGTATGGGACATAATAAAATGAGAAGACAGCAAGCTGAAAACATTATTGGTAAATTTAACAGTTTTTTGTTTTGTTTTTGCTTACAATTAAAACAATCAGCAAGATATATTATATACACTACGAGGAGAAAGAGACTTTTATTTTAGAATTTGTTGTTGTTGTTACTCAGCACATTTAAAACTACAACATTAACCTGACTGTCTGCGATTCCTTTAAAGAAAAAAAGAACTGAAGCTAGTCCTGGCCATCATAGGCTAGGCTTTACTCACAGTAATACTTTTTTTTTAATTAACTTTGACACCTGCCATGCTACAGGGAACTAGGGATTTGACCTTGTAGGGAGGGGTAGTTTATCATTGTTTACCTCAATTCATAAATAACAATCTTTTTCCTAGTAACTACATGAAGATTGACTAGACCAAGCCAGTAAATACATTGATCAGTAAATACAGTGACCAAATGGGTATACTCACAGGAAACAAAGCACCTCCAGGTGCAGTAACAGCAAGCTGGAACCACAAGTTTCCCAGTAGACAAACAACAGCAAGTGATCCTCAGCTTCCAGCAAAAAGTAAGTTTTTGGGAGAGTGGTATATTGGACACCACAACTGGTTAATGGGTCAAAATACCACACAAGCAAGTGTATATGAGAATAAAAATCTTTAATAACACAGCGACGTGTTTCTCAGCCTCCTATGGGCTGTTTCATCAGGCTATAATAAAACATTAAAATATACACTTGCTATATACCAAATTAAAAGAACCTAAAAATTATCTAATTGGACAGTCAATTAAAATTTCAACCAATGTATGACCATTCTCAATCAATTACTACTGTAACAGATTCATTAGTATTCGGGTGGACAGGTAAAACCAGGTGTGCACCTAATTAACAAACAGAAACACCTCCTAGCTTGCAACCCCTGTTAAAATTCGTTACCATAGTGACCACATAACAAATAAAACAATACATATATGAGGGTAATATATGGCCAAAAACCCTAAAAAATGGTCTGGAGCACATATATTATCTTTATGTACCTTCCCAGTCTAATATTGATAGGATCACTAACCCCACATGAGAACCTTTGTTAAAATCAGAATGCAAAAGCGTATTGGGTCTATACAGGGAGTGCAGAATTATTAGGCAAGTTGTATTTTTGAGGATTAATTTTATTATTAAACAACAACGATGTTCTCAATGAACCCAAAAAACTCATTAATATCAAAGCTGAATAGTTTTGGAAGTAGTTTTTAGTTTGTTTTTAGTTTACCAGTGAAACCAATATAACATCTCAACATTCACAAATATACATTCCTGACATTCAAAAACAAAACAAAAACAAATCAGTGACCAATATAGCCACCTTTCTTTGCAAGGACACTCAAAAGCCTGCCATCCATGGATTCTGTCAGTGTTTTGATCTGTTCACCATCAACATTGCGTGCAGCAGCAACCACAGCCTCCCAGACACTGTTCAGAGAGGTGTACTGTTTTCCCTCCTTGTAAATCTCACATTTGATGATGGACCACAGGTTCTCAATGGGGTTCAGATCAGGTGAACAAGGAGGCCATGTCATTAGATTTTCTTCTTTTATACCCTTTCTTGCCAGCAGCGCTGTGAAGTACTTGGACTCGTGTGATGGAGCATTGTCCTGCATGAAAATCATGTTTTTCCTGAAGGATGCAGACTTCTTCCTGTACCACTGCTTGAAGAAGGTGTCTTCCAGAAACTGGCAGTAGGACTGGGAGTTGAGCTTGTCTCCATCCTCAACCCGAAAAGGCCCCACAAGCTCATCTTTGATGATACCAGCCCAAACCAGTACTCCACCTCCACCTTGCTGGCGTCTGAGTCGGACTGGAGCTCTCTGCCCTTTACCAATCCAGCCACGGGCCCATCCATCTGGCCCATCAAGACTCACTCTCATTTCATCAGTCCATAAAACCTTAGAAAAATCAGTCTTGAGATATTTCTTGGCCCAGTCTTGATGTTTCAGCTTGTGTGTCTTGTTCAGTGGTGGTCATCTTTCAGCCTTTCTTACCTTGGCCATGTCTCTGAGTATTGCACACCTTGTGCTTTTGGGCACTCCAGTGATGTTGCAGCTCTGAAATATGGCCAAACTGGTGGCAAGTGGCATCTTGGCAGCTGCACGCTTGACTTTTCTCAGTTCATGGGCAGTTATTTTGCGCCTTGGTTTTTCCACACGCTTCTTGCGACCCTGTTGACTATTTTGAATGAAACACTTGATTGTTCGATAATCACGCTTCAGAAGCTTTGCAATTTTAAGAGTGCTGCATCCCTCTGCAAGATATCTCACTATTTTTGACTTTTCTGAGCCTGTCAAGTCCTTCTTTTGACCCATTTTGCCAAAGGAAAGGAAGTTGCCTAATAATTATGCACACCTGATACAGGGTGTTGATGTCATTAGACCACACCCTTTCTCATTACAGAGATGCACATCACCTAATATGCTTAATTGGTAGTAGGCTTTCGAGCCTATACAGCTTGGAGTAAGACAACATGCAGAAAGAGGATGATGTGGTCAAAATACTAATTTGCCTAATAATTCTGCACTCCCTGTATATAAGAATAATGATCATCGTATAATGAGCCGTGTGTGAACAAAAAACTCACATTTTGTAATAGTACATGTCTTAACATGAATACCTTCTTGGAATCGGCAAATCTTGTAAATATAATTATTTCCATACCGGACTTTTGTACTGCAGGGCATCTGTTTGCATGATTGCAAATTCCTACTAATGTTATGGATAACCCGAGACGCCATCAGTAGCGTCTTACTCTCTAACTGTGTCATATGACTAAGTTTGACGATGTCGGAGCTTCCTCCAATTGTTCTAACTACTCTAAGGGGAGTGTGAACCCGCTCCAATCAATCTACGTATTGTGGGAGGGATATGTACCTGATAACATCCTATTCCTTTTCTAACTGACATGCGTGTTAACCCCAAAGGGGGGAGCACAATTGAAATACGTCTTCGGCACAGTCATGAGACACACCTTCCAGTAAATCAGCCCCTATAGGTCAGTGGGCATGGGAGGCGTGTATGCCTACTTGAAAACGCCCTCGTAATATGATAAGAGATCGTACTGATCCTAACTACAAAGAGTGCACATATCGTGAAAGTACACCAAGAAAATGTGTCCTATAACTATACAAAGATAATAAGATAATGTATTATTAAGATCCTGACCTATCAAATGAAGAGATATGTAAATGTATATTGTGTGTTTAAGAGGAAAGGGGAGGGGGGGCCTATTTGTTAATTTGACCGGTGATATAAGACACTGCTGTGTCTCATCAAAGTGTACCCTACTGTGCGGTCCCACTATAGTAGTGTAATAGTGATAGTGAATAGCTTGAAGAGAGTAAAAATAAAAAATCAAACTTATGTTTATGTATCTCTTGGTGAGAGAATATTAAAAATTAACATACAAAATACTAATATATCAAGAAATGTGCTGGTGACCCAGTAATATGTGAACAGTGTGGTCCAATTGTACATACAGTCATAAGTGTTAGATATCCTGTGACCTCTATACTCATATTTTTTATATATACCCTAACCTAAATAGGTTAGATTTGGTGAACTGTAATAATATAATAGTGTAGGTAGTGCAGTGCCAGTGAGCTATATGTTTGGTAATGAAGTATAGATAGTGCCTCAAGAAGTGCTTATGGTATTATAACTATAAAATATAAATAAAAGCGATATTATATAATACATGAAATATGTGAATATAAGTGGTGTGTGAATGTGACTGACATTGTGCATAGGGAATAAACAGATGAAGAGATGGATAAGATGACTAGTGATAAGACCACGTAAGATGCTTGTGGTGGTCTGGCTATAAATATAGATAAATGTATAAGTGTATAATATAGTAAAATGTGTAAATGGTGTGTGAATTTAACTAACATATATACATAGGGAATTGACAATTAGTGAATCTATATTTATCTAGTCTTGAGTGATGGCTGTTGTTAGATTAACAAGCATAAAAAAAGAATGATGACATCATACCGATAGTAATCAAAACAGATCTCACAATCCATCATTGGAAAAGAACACTGATGGAAGGGGGGGGGGAGGGTGTGATGTACCTATCCCCTAACCCCATAGATTGCTTGGTGATCAGAAAGCCGCCATATCAAGGTTCTCATTGAGATCATCTGGCTGTAAAGTTTGTAATTTTTTTATCCAGAAAGTCTCTCTTTTCCTGAGAGTCAGGAAGGAGTTAGGGAATGATCTAGAAATCGCCTCAATAGGTATAATGCTCATAGGGTTCTTTTGTTTTTTATGATAAATTAGACAATGTCTAGACACAATATGAGACTTTGAGTGCTTTTTGATGTTATATGCATGTTCCCCCCATCTTTTTTTTTTTTACAATTAGTTGTATTAATATCAACAATTTATATAATGATATGTAGCTGATACTGGGGACAGGATTGGTATAAAGCAACCAGGGTATAAATCCTGAAAACAGATGAGCATAAGCAAGTTAGAATGTGACAGCATATGATTTACTGATTAGTTAGCAAACCACACTATTGCTGGGTAACGAATAATGAGGCTGTAGTCTCCAGCAGTGTGATTTAAACTGACTGTACCGAATATTTTAATTACTGCAGTAAACTGATCTAATTTTTTTGTTGCTGGTATAAAAGTGTAGTACGCAAAGATACATAATGTCTTACCAGAATTCTTAGTTTGGTTAATTGAGGCAGCACTGTTATTTTGTTGCGAGATTTACGGAGCCCATCTTTCATTGAACTCACCTGGTAGTGATGACGGCGTGCAACCAAGTTATGCTAGCGTTAGCAGTTGGTTTAGATCGGACGTCGTTGGCGCGCAGACGAGAAATCAAGTTATAAGAAACAGCCTTTAAATTCCAGATAGGTCAGGGTAAGTATGAATCAAGGATCCGCTGTGTTCTGAAACAAGGTTACAAGCAGGCACAGCTTGCCCTGCATAAAAGGAGTAGGAGACTTGTGCACAGGAAGGAACCTACTGTGCAGACTTCAATGCTTGTTAACAGAAGATTAACAAGCAATGAGGACAGGAGGGAGGTGGCTTTTATTGGGAATTCAAGTTTGATGACTCCCCTTCTTAAAGGAGAAGAGGTGCTTAAAAGATGGCGTGACACAGCTCCCCCTCTCATGGAATTGCTCAGCAGTTTAAAGTCACAGTCTGACAGGGTGTCTTCTATGGAATAAAGATATAATGCTGAGAGATTAGTTGAGGGTTCCCAGGAGTCATCATCATGTGTGTAACCCCTCCAATGAACCAGCTAACCACATATTTTCCTTGAATCCAGAATGCTTTGAACCTCAAACTCCTGCTCTGGTTCAACTGGTATGCTGAGGGATGTTCTACTGTGATGATCACGTATGGAATGAAAAGGTTTTTGATACATGAAAGGTGGGATGTATCTTATATGTAGGAGGTAGTTGTAGTGTTACAGCATTTTCATTTAGGACCTTGGGTACTGGAAAAGGTTCCACAAAGAGACTTCTGATCTTCCTGCTAGGTGTAGATAGTCTGAGATCCCTAGTGGATAACCAAACCATGTCCCCAATGGAGTAGGTAGGAGGTGATCTTTTTCTTACATCATAATAACATTTCTGAAGGATCTGTGCTTGTTTTGTTTGAGATGGAGTTAGTCAAATAGTTGATAAGAGGACATAAAGTTTCTTCTTGTGGAAGTAGATGAAATGTTGGATTAAATCCATAATAATAAAAAGGGGTAGTTTTAGTAGTAGAATTTATCGTGTTGTTATAGGCAAACTCAGCTAATGGTAGTAGGGTGGACTAATTATCCTGTTGATGGGTAGTATAGCAATGGATGCACTATTGTAGCCATTGATTGGTTCTATGAGTTTGACCGTTTGTCTGAGGGTAGTAAGCAGTACTTAATTGTTATACAATTTGCAAAGCCCTACACAGCTGATGTCAAAATTTGGATGTGAACTGGGTACCTCGGTCAGTTTTTATAGAAGATGGGAGGCCATGATGTTTGACAATATGGTTTATGAATACTTTAACAGTTTGTGCAGATGAAGGTAGTTTGTTGGAAGAAATTAAATTGTCAATTTTGGTGAGTTAATCTACAACAACCATAAGTGTGTTGTTATTGTCTGATTTTGGTAGGTCTACAATGAATTCCATGGTTGTCTTCTTTCTGACTTGGACATAATGCAGACCTTACAAGTTTGTACATGTTTTATAGCATCCTTGATAATGGTAGGCCACCAGAAAGATCTTTTCAAAGGTTGTATGGTTTTATGTGTACCTGGATATCCAGCTAGAGGTGATTTGTGAACAGTATTTAAGATGAGATCTCTTAGGTTCCTGAAGTAGTAAGTTCTATCAGAGTTCTTATGGAGTGTGCTTAGAGGTTTTGTGGTGTCTGAAGTTTGATTATGTTTAATTAAATCCGTAAGTCTAGAGGAGAACCCAAGGAAGTGATCAGAGGGTATGATGGTAGATTCATTATTTTTGAGGTTGAATTTATCATCCTTCCTGGATAGTGAGTAAGCCTTCCTGTTTTTCTTGGCAGGTCTATAAATTACTAGGTAGTTAAATCGGGAAAAATACAGGCTCCATCTAACTTCTCGGGCAGTCAAGGTACGGTTGGTTTTTAGATATTACAAGATCCTGTGGTCAGTATAGATCAGAATGGAAGTTCTTTTTCACCTACTAAATAATTCAGTTCAGCAGGAGTCATAACCCTGGAATAGAAGGATGATGGATGGGACTTTGAAGGGTTTTCCTCTGAGATAGGATTGCACCTATCGCATAATCTGAAACATCTACATCTATAATGTATTGTAGTGTAGGACGGGGAAACTGTAGAATAAGGGCTGTGGTAAATTTCTCTTTTAATAAACCAAAAATCGTTTGGGCTTCGACTGTCCAAATAAAAGTAGTAATGGATTTGGTTAGATTAGTTACGCTTGCATAATTCTAAGGGCTTAGTTAAGGTTGCATAATTCTTAATACATATCCTGTAGAAATTTGCAAACCCCATGAATCTTTGCATTTTTTTTTTTACTCTTTGGGTTAGGCCATTGTGTAATTGCCTGTACCTTATTATCTTCCGTGTATATACCAGATGGAGTGATATGATAACCTAAGAAGAATATATCTTTTGAGTTGAAAATACATTTTTCATTTAGCATATAACTGATTTGTTCTTAATCTTGAGAGTATGGTTTTGACATGCTTAACACGTTCAGGGAGAGTCCTTGAGTATATTAAAATATCATCAAGATAGATGACTAAGCAAGTAATCAAGAAGTCACGAAAAATGTTGTTGCTAAAATTCTGGTACGTTGCCGGAGCATTGCACACCCCAAATGGCATAACCCTGTACTCAAATAATCCATATTGAGCCCAGAATGCTGTTAGCCACTCATCACCTGATCTAATTCTTATCAAGTTGTAGATCTAATTTAGTGAATATTGTTTCCCCTTGTAAACTTTCAATAAGTTTGGGGATGAGGGGGAGAGGATAACGTTTCTTGATTGTCCTTTTGTTAAGTTATCTGTAGTCAACAATAGGTCTCAAAGAGTCATCCTTATTTTTTTACAAAGAATATACCTGCTCCTGCAGGAGAAGTTGAAGGTCTGATGAACCCTTTTATTAGGTTATCATCTATGTAAGTTTTAAGTTGCTGAAGTTCTGAATGGGATAACGGGAAGATGTGACCATATGGTATGTCTGAGCCAGGAATGAGTTCTATGGGGCAGTCATTTGACCTATGCGGTGGCAAGGACGCAGCTTTCAATTTATCAAACACATCCCAGAAATCTGAGTAATGTGAGGGTAACCTCAGTTAGGTGTAGTAAAGGTAGGGATGGGTAACATGTCTGTTTAGAGTAATCAGACTGAAGTTCTATTGTACTATCTCTCCAATGTATAGCAGGTTTGTGTAGGTTAAGCCAGTTTAAGCCTAAAACTAAAGGGAAGATTGGAGAAGGAATAACGTCAAAACTAATGTATGTCCGATAATTATTATCTGTACATACTAGTAAAGGTATGGTTTGGTGTGTTATGGAACTAGTGGAAATTTGGTTTACATCAATAACTCGCACACGCACAGGGTTATTCTTTGTTATAAATGGTATTTTATATTTTTGAATTAAAGCTTTATCAATGTAGTTCCTGCAGGCACCTGAATCAATGATAGCACCAATGCTAGTTTGGTGTTGATCCCACTGTATGGAGACATGAAGAACACAGTAAGATGAAGTACATGATTTTGTATTTAGACAGTAAAATATAGGAATTTTCTTACCTCTTTTGTCTGCTCAGTATAGGGCAATCCATGACCACATGATCTCTTGATGCACAATACATGCATAAATTGTTAGTACGCCTGTGTTGTTTTTCTTCTGCTTTGAGGGGACCTTTAATAAATCTTTTGTCCATAGGTTCATCTGTGTTTCTTGTAGGTGCTGAAGTAGGTTGGTAGTTTAATGATTTCTTTGTAGGAGTATCATAAGAATACCTTCCTGTTTTCTTTCACGTAGCCTATAGTCTATGGTTAAAGTAACAAAGAGACATTAGAGCTTCTAAGGTGTTAAGGATGAACTCACTAGAATTCCCTAAGTGCTTTGGAGAGGCCTAAATGATACTGATTTCTCAGAGAGTTTTAATTCCACTGAGTGTCTAATGCCCATGTTTTAAATTTAGAAGTGTAATTTATACAGGTTGTTTAGCTTGTTTTAATGATCTCATTACAGTTTCAGCCGTAAGCTGTTTATTTGGATGTTCAAAAAGCATGGACAACGAATCTATAGAATCTAGAATGGGGTTATTTGTCTCAAAATATCTATTGGCCCAAGATTTGGGTTCTCCCCTTAAATAAAAAATAACTGTCAATATCTTTGAGCGATCTGTAGGGTAAGTTTTTAATTGTAATGCAAAAAATAAATTGCAAACGTTTTTAATTTCCTGTATTGGGATCTATCCACAGAAAAAAAAAATATTTTGGGGTTCTGGTGTATTTTCTGAACTAACAGCCTTACTGGATAATGTATCCTTGATACAACTCCTGAGATTCTGATTCTCAACCTGGAGATCTCTAAGACCCTGAGAAACGTTGTCAACCCTTTGAGAAAGGTTCAATACATGACTAGTGAGTTATGCTGGGTACATGTTTATGGGCTTAGTAATATGTAACAAACATAGGAATTGATTCAATTACTTTTAGTATCTCCTGAAAGAAAACATTAATGTGTGAACCACCACTGCAGACATACTAGCTAAAGGAGTTAAAATTAGTTGTATTAATAGCAACAATTTATATAATGATACAATTTATATAATGATATTTAGCTGATACTGCAGACAGGATTGATATAAAACAACCAGTATAATAAATCCTGAAAACAGAAGAGCCTAAGCAAGTTAGAATGTGTCAGCATATTATTTACGGCGTGGTTAGCAAACCACACTATTGCTGGGTAATGTATAATGAGACTGCAGTATCCAGCAGTGTGATTTGAACTGACTGTACCGAGTTTTTTAATTACTGCAGTAAGTGGATCTAATATTTTGTTACTAGTATAAAAGCATAGTAAGCAAAGATATATATAATGATTATGTCTTACCGGAATCCTTAGTTCGGTTAATTGAGGTAGCGCTGTTATTTTGTAGTGAGATTTACGGACCCCATCTTTCTTTTGTTGACGTCACCTGGTAGTGATGGGGCGTGTAAATCAAGTTATGCTAGCGTTAGCAGTTGGTTTAGATCGGACGTCGGCACGCAGGCGAGAAATCAAGTTAGAAGAGACAGCCTTTACCTTCCAGATAGGTTAGGGTAAGTATGAAGCAAGAATCATCTGTGTTCTTAAACAAGGTCTCAAGAGGGCGAAGGGAGAGCTTGTCTTCCAGAAAAGAAGTAGGAGATTCATGCACAGGAAGGAAAGTGCTGTGCAGACTTCAATGCTTGTTAACAGAAGATTACCAAGCAATGAGGACAGGAGGGAGAAGCCTTTTATTGGGAGTTCAAGTTTGATGCCTCCCCTTCTTAAAGGAGAAGAAGTGCTTAAAAGATGGCATGACAGTTGTATTACTCCTGCTTAGTTTACTCAATCTCTTGCCTCTGCCTACTGCCTCTGGAAAGGCAGACACATTTAAGGGGTTAGCTCAGTTTAGTCTGGTGCCTGATGCTGGGGTATCTAGTTACAAGTAAGGAGAATGCTTAGACATCACCCACCACTGTTTGTCATTACTAATGTCAGCTGTAAGATTCCACATCCATTCCAACTATAAAACTGTGAAGATGGGAAATAATTTTTAAATATGTTACAATAATTAAAAATCAATAGTCTTAATTTATAAGATTGACATTGCAATGCATTAATTATGTTCTGCTGTATGACAGAGTGTGTGTGTGTTTCTGTGTAAGTTACATTATCATTAATCATCAATCAGCATTATATATTCAGTGTATTGTTTTCTTGGTTTGCACTTTAGAACACAAGTAGTGAGTGTAATGACACAAGTATACACAAAATTGCAGTCTACAGATAGAAACAAAGGTATAACACAAAGGCGGCAGTATACACATATATACTAGCATACATACAAGGGGCAGAAACTGAGGGGGGTAGTTATCAAGCCGTCAACCTCAAATACGCTGGAATTCCGCAGCGTATTTGTGGCGAGGCCGATACGCCTTAGTTATCAAAGGCTTGATACCGGCAAAAGTAGAATTTTGTGAAGTAAGCTTCGATCCGCCGGACTCAGTCCAACACAGATCGATTCTTACGTCACTCCAGATGTTCCGCACACAAGTTCAGCACAATCTGACTACTTTTGCTAGTTATCAAAAAACTAGCAGGTAAGTTCAGCACTTTTCTGGCCCAGCGTACCTGGTTTTCAAACCGCCGCCCTGGATGTGGAGGATCCCATAGGAATCAATGGGAGTCTGACCATAGCGAAAGTTCATGTTCGCTGCTGCCAGACATCCCATTGATTCCTATGGGAGATGTCTGCACCTAACACCCTAGCATGTACCCCGAGTCTAAACACCCCTAATCTGTCCCCCCCCGCTACACTGCCGCAACTAAATAACTGTATTACCCCCTAAACCGCCGCTCCCGGAGCCCACCGCCACTATAATAAACATGTTAACCCCTAAACCACCGCCCCCTGACCCCGCCGCAACTATAATATATGTATTAACCCCTAAACCACCGCTCCCAGACCCCGCCGCCACCTACATGATACCTATTAACCCCTATCCTGCCCCCCTATACCGCCGCCCTCTATAATAAAGTTATTAACCCCTATCCTGCCGATCCCGGACCTTGCCGCAACTAAATAAATAGTTTAACCCCTAAACCGCCGCTCCCGGACCCCGCCGCAACCTATATTAAATGTATTAACCCCTATCCTGCCCCCCCTACACCGCCGCCACTGTAATAAAATTATTAACCCCTAAACCTAAGTCTAACACTGACCCTAACACCCCTCTAACTTAAATATTAATTAAATAAATCTAAATAATATTTCTATTATTAACTAAATTAATCCTATTTAAAACTAAATACTTACCTTTAAAATAAACCCTAATATAGCTGCAATATAAATAATAATTATATTGTAGCTATCTTAAGATTTATTTTTATTTTACAGGCAAATTTAAATTTATTTTAACTAGGTACAATAGCTATTAAATAGTTATTAACTATTTAATAGCTACCTAGCTAAAATAAAGAGAAATTTACCTGTAAAATAAAAACTAACCTAAGTTACAATTACACCTAACACTACACTATCATTAAATAAATTATTCCTATTTAAAACTAAATACTTACCTGTAAAATAAACCCTAAGATAGCTAAAATGTAATTAATATTTACATTGTAGCTATTTTAGGATTAATATTTATTTTACAGGTAACTTTGTATTTATTTTAGCTAGTTAGAATAGTTATTAAATAGTTATTAACTATTTAATAACTACCTAGCTAAAAGAAATACAAAATTACCTGTAAAATAAATCCTAACCTAAGTTGCAATTAAACCTAACATTACACTATCATTAAATTAATTAAATAAATTAACTACAAATAACTACAATTAAATACAATTACATAAACTAACTAAAGTACAAAAAATAAAAAAAGCTAAGTTACAAAAAATAAAAAAATAAGTTACAAATATTTAAAAAATATTACAAAAATTTTAAGCTACTTACACCTAATCTAAGCCCCCTAATAAAATAACAAAGTCCCCCAAAATAAAAAAATGCCCTAACTTATTCTAAATTAAAAAAGTTCAAAGCTCTTTTACCTTACCAGCCCTTAAAAGGGCCTTTTGCGGGGCATGCCCCAAAGAAATCTGCTCTTTTGCCTGTAAAAGAAAAATACAACCCCCCCCCAACATTAAAACCCACCACCCACATACCCCTAATCTAACCCAAACCTCCCTTAAATAAACCTAACACTACCCCCCTGAATATCATCCTACCTTGAGTTGTCTTCAGCCAGCCGACCAACCAATGGAACCGAAGAGGAGATCCGGAGCGGCAGAAGTGATCCTCCAAGGGGCGCTGAAGAAGTCTTCCATCTGATGAAGTCATCATCCAGGCGGCGCTGAAGAAGTCTTCCATCCAAATGATGTCATTTTCCAAGCGGCACTGAAGAAGTCTTCCATCTGGGCGATGTCATCTTCCAAGCGGCGCTGAAGAAGTCTTCCATCCGGGCGATGTCATCTTCCAAGCGTCGTCTTCAATCTTCTTTCTTCAGGATCCATCTTCATCCCGCCGACAAATGAAGGCTCCTTTAAAGGGACGTCATCCAAGATGGCGTCCCTTCAATTCCGATTGGCTGATAGGATTCTATCAGCCAATCGGAATTAAGGTAGGAACAATCTGATTGGCTGATTGAATCAGCCAATCAGATTGAAGTTCAATCCGATTGGCTGATCCAATCAGCCAATCAGATTGAGCTCGCATTCTATTGGCTGTTCCGATCAGCCAATAGAATGCGAGCCCAATCTGATTGGCTGATTCAATCAGGCAATCAGATTTTTCCTACCTTAATTCCCATTGGCTGATAGAATCCATCTTGGATGACGTCCCTTAAAGGAGCCTTCATTTGTCGTCAGTCTGTTGGGGAAGAAGGATGTTCCGCGTCGCCGGGATGAAGATGGATCCTGAAGAAGAAGATTGAAGACCCCGCTTGGAAGATGACATCGCCTGGATGGAAGACTTCTTCATCGCCGCTTGGAAGATGACATCGCCAGGATGGAAGACTTCTTCAGCGCCGCCTGGATGACTTCATCGGATGGAAAACTTCTTCAGCGCCCCTTGGAGGATCACTTCTGCCGCTCCGGGTCTCCTCTTCGGTTCCATCGGTGGGTCGGCTGGCTGAAGACAACTCAAGGTAGGATGATCTTCAGGGGGGTAGTGTTAGGTTTATTTAAGGGGGGTTTGGGTTAGATTAGGGGTATGTGGGAGGTGGGTTTTAATGTTGGGGGGGTTGTATTTTTCTTTTACAGGCAAAAGAGCAGTTTTCTTTGGGGCATGCCCCGCAAAAGGCCCTTTTAAGGGCTGGTAAGGTAAAAGAGCTTTGAACTTTTTTAATTTAGAATAGGGTAGGGCATTTTTTTATTTTGGGGGGCTTTGTTATTTTATTAGGGGGCTAAGATTAGGTGTAAGTAGCTTAAAATTGTTGTAATATTTTTTAAATGTTTGTAACTTATTTTTTTATTTTTTGTAACTTAGCTTTTTTTATTTTTTGTACTTTAGTTAGTTTATGTAATTGTATTTAATTGTAGTTATTTGTAGTTAATTTATTTAATTAATTTAATGATAGTGTAGTGTTAGGTTTAATTGTAACTTAGGTTAGGATTTATTTTACAGGTAATTTTGTATTTCTTTTAGCTAGGTAGTTATTAAATAGTTAATAACTATTTAATAACTATTCTAACTAGCTAAAATAAATTCAAAGTTACCTGTAAAATAAATATTAATCCTAAAATAGCTACAATGTAATTATTAATTACATTTTAGCTATCTTAGGGTTTATTTTACAGGTAAGTATTTAGTTTTAAATAGGAATAATTTATTTAATGATAGTGTAGTGTTAGGTGTAATTGTAACTTAGGTTAGTTTTTATTTTACAGGTAAATTTCTCTTTATTTTAGCTAGGTAGCTATTAAATAGTTAATAACTATTTAATAGCTATTGTACCTAGTTAAAATAAATTGAAATTTGCCTGTAAAATAAAAATAAATCCTAAGATAGCTACAATATAATTATTATTTATATTGTAGCTATATTAGGGTTTATTTTAAAGGTAAGTATTTAGTTTTAAATAGGATTAATTTAGTTAATAATAGAAATATTATTTAGATTTATTTAATTAATATTTAAGTTGGGGGGTGTTAGGGTTAGTGTTAGACTTAGGTTTAGGGGTTAATAATTTTATTACAGTGGCGGCGGTGTAGTGGGGGGCAGGATAGGGGTTAATAAATGTATTATAGGTGGCGACGGTGTAGGGGGGGCAGGATAGGGGTTAATAAGTTTAATATAGTTTGCGGCGGGGTCCGGGAGTGGCGGTTTAGGGGTTAAACTATTTATTTAGTTGAGGCAAGGTCCGGGATTGGCAGGATAGGGGTTAATAACTTTATTATAGAGGGCGGCGGTATAGGGGGGGCAGGATAGGGGTTAATAGATATCATGTAGGTGGCGGCGGTGCCCGGGGGCGGCGGTTTAGGGGTTAATACATTTATAAGAGTTGCGGCGGGGTCTAGGAGTGGCGGTTTAGGGGTTAATAACTTTATTTTGTTGTGGGGGGCTCCGGGGGCGCCGGTATAGGGGGTAGAACAGTGTAGTTTAGTGTGGGTGCTTAGTGACAGGCTAGCAATAAAGCTGTAGAAAAGCCGAAGAGCAGCGAGATCGGATGAGTGATAACTATTACAGTCCGCTGCTCATCGCTCCGTACTTGGTGCGCGGCTTTTTGACAGCTTTTTAGATAACTTAGGCAAAATTTTGCAGGTCCGCGGCAGCGATGTGAGGCGAGCTTAGGCAGGCGTATTGAACCGGCGAAGGCAGGTAAAGTAGACACGTTGATAACTACCCCTCTGAGTGGAAAGACCCCAAGACAAGTTATATTTCAATATGAGCAGCAATACTCCATGCATACTCTTTACTGGTTGTCATATCTTGTAATGGGATAGTGGGGTAGCCATTTCTACTCTTCTCACTATCAACAAATAAATCTACTCTTTTCTTGAATTCAATGTAAGCTCTTAAAATGACACATTGAGGATAACCTTGAGAAGTGATGTTTGCAATCCACCAAAGAGCAAATACATCCCTCAAGTCATATACTTGAATAGTGAATGGATCATATATTTCATGTGTCTCACAACATGGTAGTCCATTCACAGTATTCATACTTCAAGACTTTTCAATTATGTCCATAATATGCAGCAGAAAAGATTGTTCTTGCTGTATTATAGAAAACAAAATGCTAACCCTTGGAAATACTTTCACGCTGTGTACAGACACCTGAAATAATTATTTAGCTATTTTTTTTTCAAAATAATTCTTGCAAATTGAATTAGTTCTTAGTGTACAAAATGTCTGCTGACTGTAATAATATAATCGGAAACAGCTCTATTATTTAAAGCTGCGTACAAAGCAGAAAATAATAAGGAACCCTGGAGCTATTACCAGAAGCATGTTATTATTCTGAAATAAATAAGGAAAAGTACAAATTCTGTTTAAATAATCACTTATATTTTGAAGTAATATAATTGTTATATATTTATAACAAAATATGCAAAGGACTAAATTACATTGCTACTGATATCTTTTTATAATAGGAGGAAAATACTTAAAAGATGTTTACCCAAAGGGACATCTGTTTATTATGTAGTGGTGAAAATAAGATTTCTGCTTTTGGGCTCATTAATAACCAATCATCAAAATCAATTTAATTTAACATTTTCTTGATAATTAACAACATATTTAGGGGCCTATTTTTTACTTATTGAATTCAATAGCTAGATCTTAACACTTTTTTAACGTATTACCTACTAGTATCCAAAACGTTTTTGAATGTAATTAGTTTTGCACATGGAAAAAAAACACTGAAGTCCACCGTGTTGGATAATACCATCACCAAATAGACAGAAAGGGGCCCATTTATCAAGCTCCATATGAAGCTTGAAGGGCCATGTTTCTGGCGAGCCTTCAGACTCGCCAGAAACACCAGTTATGAAGCAGCGGTCTAAAGACCACTGCTCCATAACCTGTCCACCTGCTCTGAGGAGGCGGACAGAGATCGCGAGAAATCAACCCGATCGAATACGATCGGGTTGATTGACACCCCCTGATAGCGGCAGATTGGCCGCGAATCTGCAGGGGTTGGCATTGCACCAGCCATTCACAAGAGCTGCTGGTGCAATTCTGAATGCGGAGAGAGTATTGCTCTCCGCATTCAGCGATGTCTATCGGACATGACCCACCGATCGGATCATGTCGGACAGAGGGTTGATAAATCTGCCCCATACTATCAGTTCTATCAATTAAAGGGACATAAAACACAAAATGTAAGCTTCATAACAATGTACCTTATTATCTGAAAATAATTTTTCAATGAATAATGCAACTTTATTTTGTCAAATGAGCATTATTATTATTATTTTTTTTCCTGACTTCTCTGTTCCCCAGAACAAAAGAACGTTAACCAATCACAAACTTATTTTGGAGATATAACATGAATTTTGTTTGCACATGTGTAGAGACTGCCCTGTTCTCTTCACTTAAGGTGGTTTAGAACTAATTCAGCTTAGTTAATTAGTAAAAAACAACAACAAAACAAGCAATAAAACCTCAGGTATTTAAATAAAATGACATATATTCCTTTTTAATCTTTATTTAATAGCTAAATATATATTTATACTCAATAGCATTAACAACAAAACTACCTTGTATGCTCACTGCTGTTGCAAAAAAATATTTTCCTATTATGATTGTTGAAGCAAAATTGATAATCCACCTTAAAAAATGACTAGATTGCGACTTTTGCGGTATGAGTGAAAAAGCAACGTTAAGGCTCTTTTTCACTATCGCTGGTATTACGAGTTTTGCATGTATAGGTGTACCGCACACTTTTTTGGCCGTAACGCAACGTAACTACCGCAGCTTTCAAAAAGTCCTTTTTCAATGGGACTTCCTTTGCGCCGGTATTACGAGTTTGCCAGGGAGGCCAAAATGTGAGCGGTACAGCCAATACTGTCAAGATCCATACCGTAAACTGAAAGTCAGTAGTTATGGGTTTTATGCTACAACGCCGTAACATAAAACTCATAACTAAAGTGCTAAAACGTACACCCATAAACTACCTATTAACCCCTAAACCGAACCCCTCCCGCATAGCAAACACTTAAATAAAATTATTAACCCCTAATCTGCCGCTCCAGACATCGCCGCCACTAGAATAAACATATTAACCCCTAAACCGCCGTACTCCCGCATCGCAAACACTAATTAAATATTATTAACCACTAATCTGCCGCCCCTAACATCGCTGCCACCTATCTACATTTATTAAACCCTAATCTTCCGCCATCAACATCGCTGCCACTATACTAAAGTTATTAACCCCTAACCCTAAGTCTAATGTAATTAAAATAAATCTAAATAAAAATTACTATCATTAACTAAATCATTCCTATGTAAAACTAAATACATACTTACCTGTAAAATAAAAGGGGTGTTTGGACTCGGGGTTCATGTTAGGGTGTTAGGTGTAAACATAAATTTTGTTTCCCCATAGGAATCAATGGGGCTGCGTTACGGATATTTACGCTGCTTTATTGCAGGTGTTAGGCTTTTTTTCAGCCGGCTCTCCCAATTGATGTCTATGGGTAAATCGTGCACAAGCACCTAAAACCAGCTCATCGCAGCTCACCGCAGCGCTGGTATTGGAGTGCGGTATGGAGCTCAATTTTGCTTTACACTGCAATATTGCCTGCTAACGCCGGGTTTTTGCAAACCTGTAATAGCAGCGCTGGAGGAAAATGAGCGGTGACAATAACTTGCAAGTTAGTACCAAGCAGCTCTTACCGCAAAACTCGTAATCTAGCCAAAAGCAAATAGGCACAGAGAATGTGAGGTATGTTGTAAATATTATCCATATTAATATTATTATTATTATTACTAGGTGATAAGCCTGCCCAGAGTGTAGTCTATGTTTAAAAACTACAACCCCCCCAAGTTAAAGTTACAAAAAATAAAAAAATAAAATTACAGAAAAAAATAAACAAAATATATATCCAAAATAAAAAATTTAAACCTAAACTAATACCCCTATCAAAATAAAAAATCCCCCCCAAAATAAAAACACCCCCTAATCTTATACTAAACTACCTTAAAAGGGCCTTTTGTAAGGCATTGCCCTAAGTTAAACAGCTCTTTTACCTCTAAAAAATACCAAATCCCCCCTAACAGTAACCCCCCCCACCAAACCCTCCAAAATTAAAAAAAAACTAACACAAAAAAACTAAACTACCCATTGCCCCAAAAGGGGCATTTGTATGGGCATTGCCCTTAAATGGGCATTCAGCTCTTTTACTGCCCTTAAATAGGCAATCAGCTTTTTTAAAGCCCAAAAAAACCCTAATCTAAAAAAAAAAACCTCAAAAATTAAAATAAAAAAGCCTAAACCTAAGCCCCAAATAGGTACTCACTGTTCCTGAAATCCAGCAGAGGTCTTCTTCCAGACGGATCCATCATCTTCTATCTTCATCCGTGGTGAAGGCGGCGCAGAGCTGAGGTGTGGAGCTGTGTTCCCGATGCCGGGGTCCTCATCGGCGGTCCTCAATGGCGGCAGTCGGCGGCGGCGGTTGGCGGTGGCAGAGGCATTCCTTTGCAGCATGGAGGCTCCACTTCATCTGATGTCCGTCGTATACTAAAGATTGAATGCAAGGTACCGCATTCATTTTTTTTTTAAATCAGCCAATAGGATTAGAGCTACTGAAATCCTATTGGCTGTTCAAATCAGCCAATAAGATTTCATTAGCTCTCATCCTATTGGCTGATTTTAAAATATCAGCCAATAGGAATGCAAGATATCCCAGTAAGTATGGGGTACCTTGCATTCAATCTTCAGTGTGCGGCGGACGATCGCATGAAGAGGAGCCTCCACCCTGCCGAGGAGTGCCACCATCGAGGAGCGCCACCGCTGAGGAGTGCCACATCTAGGAAGACTGCTCCATGCCACCTTCACTGTGGATGAAGATAGAAGATGATGGACCCGCCTGGAAGAAGCCCTTCTCCACCGAACTTCAAGAACCATCAGTACCTATTTGGGGCTTAGTGTTAGGGTGTTTTTATTGGGGGGGGGTATTTTTAAGATTAGGGATTTGGGGCACTGTAAAAGAGCTGAATGCCCTTTTAAGGGCAATGCCCATACAAATGCCCCTTTAGAGGCAATGGGTAGTTTAGTTTTTTTTAGTGTTTAGTTTTTTTATTTTGGGGGTTTGGTGGGTGGGGGGTTTTACTGTTAGGGGGGATTTGGTTTATTTTCAATGTAAAAGAGCTGATTTCTTTAGGGTAATGTCCTACAAAAAGCCTTTTTAAGGTCTATTGGTAGTTTATTCTTAGATTAGGGGGTGTTTTTTTTTGGGGGGGGGCTTTTTTATTTTCATAGGAATTAGGTTTAATTTTTTTTTATTTTGGATAATGTGGTTTATTATTTTGTGTAATGTTAGACTTTTTTATTTTTATATCTTTTTATTTTCTGTAATCTTAGATTAGTTTAAACTTAGTTTTCTTTATTTTTAAAGTAATGTTAGGTTGTTGTTTTTTAACAATAGATTTTATTGTTTTCAAAAAGTGCAAACATTATACTAAATTATAATGCAAGTCCAACATGGTATACAGTTATGGCTGAACCAGATATAAGTTTCGTATGTGGTATAGGGGAAAGATCCCAAAGTTTATTACTGAATACTGAGGACATCAATCTGTATATTCTAAAAAATTTCAGTAATATGAGACAGGAGGTCAAGATCTTCTTTAAGAGATGATGGGATCGCAGCTTTTCAGACTCTCTGTGTGTGATTGTACTGTCTCGGGTTATCAGAGTACAAGTATAACCCCCATTGTGGGATAATAAACAAGTACTAATACAATACATATTCTAGATTATTTCGGAGTGCTATATATAGTAACAAGAGAAATGCAAAGAAAGAAAGGGAGGGGGATAACAGAAAGAGAGAATTTAGGAAGGGAAGGAGAAAGATAATGTGTAACATGGTTGTCCGCAAATATGACGAGATTCAGGGTGAGAGGCAGATGTGTGTATTGTTTAGGTGAGCGGACTGATGCTTTTCACTGACAGTGTATCCTGCCTGTTGACATGTGGGTGGTTGGGTTGTATATTACTGGTGAGGTTATTAATGGAGTGGACTAAGGACTCCCAGTAGAATTTTATATCTGCAAAGATAGCGGTCTTATTGCTTTTGAGAAAGCCATATTCTTCTAGTGACAGAATGTCATCTGTTTTTTTTAGCCAATTCTCAAAAGTTAGTAAATTGGAGAGATTTCCAATGCAGGGCTATGAGAGATTTTGCGCTGTTGAGTCCTATTCTTATTAAGGTGGACCTGATTTTGACATCTAGTTGGAGGTGTCTCATTAAGGAAGGCTACTGATGGGGTTAATGAAAAGTCTGAGTAGGTGAGGGATCGAAAAGTATTTTCGATCTGATCTGATTCCAAAAGGTGGTCAATTTGTTACAATGTCACCACATGTGTAGCATATTGCCTTGCATTTCGCACCCCCTCCAGCAGTATGCCGAAGAGGATGGATAGATGTTTTTTTTAAGCCTCGTTGAGGTCAAGTACCATCTTAGAAGAATTTTGTAATTACGTTCTATGATCTTAGGGGAGGTAGAGGATTTACATGTATTCTGCCATTGTTTGGAATCTGTTAATGCCAAGTTTGTGATGCCACTGAATAGTATAGTGAGGGAAGGAAGCAGATTATGTGTTGTGTAGGAGAGTTTTAGCGAATGATAGCGATCCTCTGGTGATGGTCCCTGATAGGCAAGATTGCTCAAGGGGCGTGGATGATCTTTTTTATTCTAGGCTTTATGTATGAAATGATGTAATTGAGCATATTTCAAACAGGGGGAAAAGGAACCATGCATTATATGTGTAAGTTCTGTTCTGGGTTTCAATTTACCTTGATCCAATAGGTTCGCTATAGGAATGGAGTCTTGTAGTTCCTGAACCACGTGTTCTTTCATATAGTTCATACCATCCCATGAGTTCAATGTTGGGGGAAATCGGAGTAAGCGGCAATGTGGCGGTGGAGAGCATAGGGTTGGCTTTGAGGAGGTGGTAGGAAGTAGTAGGAGAATTGGCGCTGATACCTACGCCGAGTATAAGGGGGGTCCCTCTCTAAAAAAAACCCAGAAGAAGGGAACAAGAGACTGGAAAATACTGGCGCTAAAGCTAGGGTATGGTCTGAATATTGGTGTGTGATACAAGGTCACCTAAATCATAAAGTTTGAAGCCGAATGTATATATTGAGATAAAACTAAATAAAGTTTACAATAAAAATAACACCATATGATTCTAAGGAAAATATATATATAATATAATAATATATTAAGAAATACGCACAATATAATCTGGACGTCCAGAGTAGGCAATGACAGAAATGAAGGTGTAAAATACAAAGTATTTAGACGATAATGCTGCAGAGCAATAGCTTAAAATAAAATGTCTTAAAGTGCACTAAGCGTTAAACATTTGTATGCAGATGATCATACTAATATAAGTATTGGATCAAACTGTTATAACATACGAGAGCGGTACCTCTTGTTTAATGTTGGAGCATGGGATATCCAATTAATAGAGCTGAATCCTTGAGCGGTTCTTCGTTTGTCCGTTCAGTCCGGTGGCTGTTGTTTGTACTGTGAGCATGTACTCCGGTTACCGCCCACCTACGTCAGCAGCTTTCGTGTTGTCAGACGTATCCAGCTGTCAGACGTATCCAGCTGATCTTGGTGTTCAAAAGTTCTGGTAATTTCAATATTCAGAAGAAATAGTCTGAACGATCCTCTTGAGGCTGTAGGCTCCTTTAAGCGAAGTGACAATTCACCTACGTTTAAAAGCAAACAATGGTATATAGCATATATCTACGCTGTCTTTTCTTCATTCCAAATAAGTTGATGGTGGTGCCTGCGTAGAGTGCGTTACCATAGTCCAGTCGGCTGCTGAAGAGGGCGTGAGTGACAGTCTTCCTGGTCTCGGTTGAGATCCATTTGAAAATCTTTCGCAGCAGGTGAAGTGTGTGGAAGCATGCAGAAGAGACGGCGTTGATTTGCCGGTCCACGGAGCGATGAGTCCAGGATGATGCCTAGATTTCGTGCATGGTCGGTGGGGGTTGGAGGGTATCCGAGGGCTGTGGGCCACCAGGAGTTATTCCAAGCGGATGTGGTGGGACCAAGGAGGAGGACTTCGGTCTTGTCTGCGTTCAGCTTTAGGCAGTTGTAGTTCATCCAGGTGGCGACTGCTGTCAGCCCTTTGTGGACGTTTCTTTTGGCGGTGGTGGGGTCACTGGTGATTGAGATGATTAGCTGGATGTCGTCGGCATAGGAGACAATGTTGAGGTCGTGTCGTCGGGCGATGGCGGAGAGAGGGGCCATGTAGATGTTGAATAGGGTGGGGCTCAGAAAAGAGCCTTGGGGTACACCGCAGCTGATTTCTGTGGGCTTGGAGGTGAAGGGTGGGAGTCTAACTTTTTGGGTTCTGCCGGTGAGGAAGGAGGTGATCCATTCCAGGGCTTTGTCGCGTATGCTGGCATTGTGTAGTCAGTTGCGGAGGGTGAGGTGGGAGACAGTGTCGAATGCTGCTGAGAGGTCTAGGAGAATGAGGGCGGCGGTCTCTCCTCGGTCGAGTAGGGCGAGGATGTCGTCTGTGGCAGTGAGGAGGGCGGTCTCGGTGCTGTGGTTGCTCCTGAAACCGGATTGGGAGGGGTCCAGGGTGTGGTTGGCTTCTATGTAGTGAACGAGTTGCGCGTTGATGGACTTCTCGATGACTTTGGCCGCAAAGGGGAGCAAAGAGATTGGGCGGTAGTTCTTCGGATCATTGGGGTCAGCTGTGGTTTTTTTCAGTAGGGGTTTTAGTTCTGCATGCTTCCAGTCATCCGGGAAGGTGCCGGTTTCGATGGAGCAGTTGATGGTGTTGCAGAGCTCGGGGGCGATGGTGTCACCCGCTTTGTTGAAATGTGATGCAGGCATGGGTCCGAGGGTGCTCCGGAGTGGATCGATCTCATGATCCTGATGGTGTCCTCTGTGGTGAGGGGGCTCCAGATGGTCAGTGGGGGGTAGGCGATGGTGTATTTGGGTGAGGTATCGTTGGGAGTAGGTGGGTAGGCGGTGGTGGGTGAGTTCTGGGGCGCAAAGCTGTCATAGATGTCAATGATCTTGCGGTGGAAGTACATTGCGAGGTTATCTCAGAGGTCCTGGGAGGGCGGTATGTCGTTGGTGTTGCTGAAAACAATCACTAAATTATTTTAGTTGCAGTAGTGTGCGTGTATAATAGAGAAACAGAAACGTTTGTTATTTAAATTCTCAGCATAGCTGGCAAGAATCAGGTAAGCTAATAATCATGACAAACCATAAGAAAATTATATCATTTCCAGATTCCTGATTGACCCAGTGTTATTGTCGACTGATAAGACCAGGTCAACAGGAAATACCTAACAAAAACATTTGTGACTATAAATCGCAAACCAGAATTGATTAACTCACCTGATTAAATAAGAAAACTTTGAATATAAATGTAATGAGCATAAATCATATTAGCAAAACTGTTTCATATTTCATATTGTTTCATACTTATCAATACTGTGGGATCCTTCACTAGGGTTCAATGTAAAAGACCCTCTTAGGTTACCCCTGGACCCTCTCTCGCTATTATCCTGACTTGTCTGTCTGGTCAGCTTAGCCTCCCATCTCCTCTGGACAGGGTGGGGTCATCATGCATGCTCAGCGTGGCCCCTTGTGCTGTCTGCTTGTGTCCCATTATGCCCCTCTGCTTGTGTCCTCTTGTCCCCTTTAAGTGGTTTCAATGCTGCATCTCCAAGAAACAAAATAAAGTGTAAAGTTTGCAGTTTCTTTTTCCAGGCATCCTCATAAACCAAGTTATTGTATAGTTTGTGGTTACTGTCAGGATTAAACCACCAGATTATTACAGAACAACTTTATTTCTGTGTATGTACTGTATGTGGCCCAGGAGAATGTGTGCAGCAACTGTGTAACAAGTTATTGTGCTGTTTTTGGTTGATTTAACATCATGGTTGTGCCTGCATCAGGCCTCCATTGTGTGGATCAGGTATTTGATAGACATCATGGATCCATGAGGAACACTTGGCACAGTATGAGGATGGCCCAGAACATGGTGGTCCCTTTAATGGTCATCTCTCTTTGGATCAAGCGTCTGTCAGTTGAAAGGGACTGTCAACACCAGAATTTGTGGTGTTTTAAAAGGTAGATAATCCCTTTATTACCCATTCCCAAGTTTTGCATAACCAACACAGTTATAATAATACACATTTTACCCCTGTGATTACCTTGTATCTAAGCTTCTGCAGGCTGCCCCCTTATTTCAGTTCTTTTGACAGACTTGGATTTTAGCCAATCAGTGCTCACTCCTCTGTAAATTCACGTGCATGAGCTCAATGTTATCTATATGAAACACATGAACTAATGCCCTCTAGTGGTGAAAAACTGTCAAATGCAGAGGCGGCCTTCAAGGTCTAAGAAATTAGCATATGAACCTCCTAGATTTAGCTTTCAACTAAGAATACCAAAAGACAGCTAAGGAGACAGACAATTTTTGATTTAGAGCCTGGACAGCGCTTGTTTATTGGTGGGTAAATTTATCCACCAATCACCAAAAATGGGCCAGCATCTAAACATTCTTGCTTTTCAAATAAAGATACCAAAAGAATGAAGAAAATTTGATAATAGGAGTA